>NW_007742064.1:16548-17228 GCF_000696425.1 Galeopterus variegatus
GTAAGGGAATGGCAGGATCCCCTTTGACTGCCTCATAAAATGGTTATGCTAGCATGCCAAAGTTAGGAATCCATAGGTGAAGATACCCTGAAAACCCCACGAAAGAAAGGATTTCACCCTTTGTGGTAGGAGTAGAGAGTTCAGAAACTAGACTCTTGTAATCCACCATTATTTCTCTGGTGCTGGGGGTGAGGTGGACTCCCAAATATGTAACCAAAGAAGAAGAAATTTGGGCCTTGCCGGGGGACTCAATATCCCCTGGAGGCCAGGAAATTAAAGAAAGCAACAGTGTGGGCCTGTGAATCCTCATAGGAGGGCCTACAAAGGAGGAGGTCATCCACATATTGTATTAAAGTGCTAGAAGTTAGGGGAAGTTCAGATAAGTCTTGAGCTAAGGCCTGGCTAAAGAAATGAGGGCTATTCCGAAATCCTTGGGGCAAAACTGTCCAAGTAAGTTGTTGGGAATGGCATGTGTCGAGATCAGTCCTTTACTAAATGGTATGAGCTGTTAGGCTTTATAACTGGAAGGATGGGTGTATTAAAAGGTGAGTGGATTGGCCATAAGAGATGAGAAGAAAGGAGTTTGTGTATGATGGGTTTTAAGTTTATTAAGTGTTTCTTAGTGATGGGGTATTGTGGGACATTAGGGAACAAAGAGGGGTTCCACAACTTAACAAGGA
>NW_007742064.1:18164-22972 GCF_000696425.1 Galeopterus variegatus
GAATTTGGAAAGAGTATCCCATCCCAGTATGGGGGCTGGGCATTGAGGCATTATTAAAAATTTGTATGTGAATTGGGTGCAGGAAAGGGGTTGAGTGATCTGTGGGTGGTATTCTGATCTTGTGAGAACTACTTTTGTGATAGAGGATGGGGTTGTTGGTCCTGCATATTCAGGAAGGGTAGAGTAAGTGGCCCCTGTATCAGTGACAAAAGAGATTGGCGTAACTGCTATGAGGAGAGTTACCTCGAGCTCATGCGTGGTGATCTCCATGGGGGCCTTGGGCCCTGTTCATCATGGGTCCTCCTCCTGGGCAAAGCCAAGCAGCTCTAGTAGGGATGACCATAAAGCCAAAGGCTGTTGGTTGGGGACTGGGTTACTCCCTCTCTGGCGAGTGGAACAGTCAACCCCCCCAGTGACCTGGCTGTTCGTAGTGAGGACAGGGCCCAGGAGGGAGCATAGGGTTATGACAGGCCCATGCCCAGTGGCCTGGCTGACAACATTTGAAGCAGTTTCCAGGTGGCTTGCCTCTAGAGGCAGCTGGCTTTGGAGTGTGTGAGCCACAGATCACATTAGCCAGGAGCTGGTATTTGGCCTGATCTCTTTTGCATTGATCCTTCCTCTCCTCCCCCTCTCTATTGTTAAAAACCTTGAAAGTTGTGTTGAGGAGGTCTCATTGGGTCATATTTGGACCATCCTCAAGTTTTCTTAGTTTTTTTTTTTTTGAATATCAGGGCCTGATTGGGTAATGAAATCAGTGTAAGAGGGCCATGCCGGCAGGGGAGTTTGGGTCTATATGTGTTTATTTATGTAGGGCCTCAGAGAGGCGGGTTAGGAAGGAACTCACTGGGATTTTGGGTGGATTTCTGTGTGATTTCTCTAAGCTTGTCATAATTGACTGACTTGTGAGTAGCCTTTTGGAAGCTGTGAAGTAGGTGTGTGATCATGTTATCCCAGAGGTCCTGGTCCCCATGGCCTGCCTGGTAGTCCCAATTTGGGTCCATGGGAGGAATGGCAATGGCTCCCACAGGCCACCTATTAGTTTGAGCATGTACCTCATCTGCCTGTTATTGGGCCATTACACAGACCTGCTCCCTCTCTTCAGGGGGCAGATATGTGTCTGGGTCAGACTGGAAGGATCCCAGTCATTTTTAGATTTGAGAAATGTCCCAAAGAGAAAAAGGGACATGAAATTGGACAATTCCCTCCATCCCAGCCACTTCACAGAGGGGAAAGGATATAAAGGAGCCAGAGCTGAGGTGGGGTTGTTACCTCACAAAGGGGGGAGAAGGAGAGGGGTTGGGTGGCTGAGGACGAGTGTCTTCAGACTAGGTGTGGGGAAGAGAGGGAAAAGGTGAAGGGGCTGGTGAAGGATCTGGAGTGTATGGAGGTAGTCAAGGTGGCCCATATGGGGAGCAGAGTAGTCTGATGGATCAAAAGATTGATCCTTGTCTGGAAGGGGAGATCGGGCATGAGCTAGGACAATTTGAGATGTAGGACAGTTTTTACAGAGAGAGAAGGACATGATCAGAGATAGAAGGAGGCTTGAGCATAAGGAATCTCTCTGACTTTGCTGTTTCAGTGACAATAGCTGTCTAAGTCTCTGAGAGTATCTAAATTGAGAATGCCATCTTGTGGCCACTGGGATCCATTGTCTAGTTTGTATTTAGGCCAAACCTGATTGCATTTGTGTTTTAATGTCTCCCTGGAGGCCGAGAGATTGTCCAGGAGACAGCCCAGAGGCATAAAGCATGGAGTACAGTAGAAACTAAGGCATTGAGGTTAAATGTCTCCCTGGAGGCCAAGGGGTAAATTGGCCAGGAGACAGCCCAAAGGCATAGAGCATGGAGATTTGGATTGTAAGGATCCCATGTGAAGGGTGAGAAAGGAAATGGGCAGTCCTAGTAGAAGAGTGCCAACAAAGAGTGTCCTCTTTGCTGTGCATCTTCTTTTCGAGAGAAAAGCCACTGACCAAATAGAGGAGCATCCTCCAATAGCTGGAGGGCACAAGAGGGGTTCCCTCAGCCAGGAACCTGGGCTTCATAGCAAGTAGACAGTAGTCATACATAGTAGTTGGGGCAACCCATAGAAGCAGGTAGGACAGACCCACTCACTCACCCTGAATTGAGGCAAATGTTGAATGTGTTGGTCTGAAATGGTAAAAGGAGAGAGTCCTAAAGGTACCCAGTTCAGCAGGTCCAGGAAGGGAGGCTGAGGGCCAGTCAACGCAGGTGGGGAATCATTCAAGAATGTTGGCCGGAACCCTTCCCGGGTTTCAGCACCAAAATGAAAGAAAGTGAGCTGAAACGTTGGATACCGATCAAGCTTTATTAAAGGAAGAGAATCTGCCAGGCTGCACTCAAAATGGAGGACAGCACCAGGTGCAGGGGTGAGAGAGCTTATGTAGGGCACCACGGGCTGGCTGATACAATCAAGGAGGGGAATTATGCTAATGCGGAAACTATGCAATGAGAGTGGAGAACTGTGCCCTTGCAGAAGCAAAAGGGTTTCTGTTTCTCAGAAGTCATGATGTTTCTCGTAAAGATTATGGGGGGAGGTTTGGGGACCATTTGGTGCTTGGCTTTGCCTAAAATGGTGCTGGTTATGTTCAAAACCTATCACTAAGTAGTTGAATAAGTGATGGGCTGTAATATCAACTCAGGAAGTGCAAAAATACAAAAGATGAAGATCTGAGAAACTATTGACTTAAGCTGAATGAAATGTAAAGAAAAAGAATCATTAGAAGAGGGCAGAATGAGCTAAAAGTACAATTGTTAAAATGATCTGGATAGTAAGAAAAAAATAAAAGAAACTAAAATGATTAGTAAAATAAAATTCACTGGTTAATAATTAGTGAGATATAAAAGACTGTATGTAGCACTCCTTGACTATGGCTAATGTTGGAATCCTGCACCGACTGGGCCAATTGTCAAGCTAGGGCTAGGTCTGGAGCTCACAGACCCCTCAATCCCTTTCACAGACTGGGTCACAAACCTATCACATGCCAGGCTGGGTCACCAGACCCCACACACACCAGGCTGGGTCCCCAGACCTCTCAACCACAGGTCTGTGAGCTACGTAACAGGCAAATAGGTCTTTGGAAGCCATAGGTTGGAAAGCATGGCTGTATGTACGGTGGCGGTGGCTGCACAAGGCAGTAAACTCCAGCTGAGGTGGTGGTACTGCGCACGTGCACTAACTCCATCCACATGCAACCTGCCTGTCGGGCCTTAAAAACTAACGCCACCTTAAGTGACATTACAAGCAGCGCCATTATGGGCCCATAAGGGCATATTAATGTGGCAGCCTAAGACGGCGCTGGGAGGAAGTAGGGTAGAGGTGTCTGCAAGGACGCCACCTTAAGTGACATTACAAGCAGCGCCATTATGGGCCCATAAGGGCATATTAATGTGTCAGCCTAAGACGGCGCTGGGAGGAAGTAGGGTAGAGGTGTCTGCAAGGACCTTGCCTAAGCCCTTATTGGCCAAATACGTGCTTCTGCGCTCGTGAACACAATAGCTAGGCATTGAGACAGGATGCATGCCCTTGACCTTTAAGCTGATAGGATTCTGTAAAGCTAGGCATTGAGACAGGATGCATGCCCTTGAAGCTGATTGGATTGTGTTAAAACCTCCCCTCCCTATCTGCCTATAAAAGCAAGTGCATGTGTGATAATAAATGGAACTGCCCGAAAGAACCCCCGCCGCGTCTGAGTGTCTTTTAACCGGGGCTGAGTTTGGGGCCGGAGGTTGTGCTCACCTCTCTTCATGGCTCTCTTCCCCTGTCTCTTTCCAAAGGGGACAGGAGGGAAAGAGGAATCCCGGGCCATTTGCTTGCCCACCGAAAGGAACGAGGCTAAGGGCTGTTCGGGTCAGCCGGTGGTGGACCCGACAGAGTGGTGCCCTGTGTGAGGCGTTTTTAAAACTCATGGGTAAAGACAAGCGAGTGAGGCCCCCGGCTGCTTGGTCCTGAAAGAAGGTCAACGAAGGGTGATCAACCAGTGGAGTGGCCCCCACAACCGCGTTAGTCTCCGTGAAGTAATCTGCCTGTGTCTCAGGGTGAGTACCATAACAGGGNCTCTTCATGGCTCTCTTCCCCTGTCTCTTTCCAAAGGGGACAGGAGGGAAAGAGGAATCCCAGGCCATTTGCTTGCCCACCGAAAGGAACGAGGCTAAGGGCTGTTCGGGTCAGCTGGTGGTGGACCCGACAGAGTGGTGCCCTGTGTGAGGCGTTTTTAAAACTCATGGGTAAAGACAAGCGAGTGAGGCCCCCGGCTGCTTGGCCCTGAAAGAAGGTCAACGAAGGGTGATCAACCAGTGGAGTGGCCCCCGCAACCGCGTTAGTCTCCGTGAAGTAATCTGCCTGTGTCTCAGGGTGAGTACCATAACAGGGGGAAGTCCCTGCACTTCTGTGCCCTGTGCTCCCTTTGTCCCTTCCTCACGGGGTAACATGGGAGGCGTGTGTGTGGAAAGAGTGACAAGACAGCCTGCAAAGCTCTAAAGTACATGTTAAAAAGCAGAGGCCTAGAAATATCTGACTCCACGGCTACCAATGCCTGGCGTCATGTGGTGCAGGTAGCTCCTTGGGCACCTTCGTCCAACTTGTTCTCATATGAGACTTGGGACCGGGTGCAGACCCTGGCCAGAAAGAACGAGATTAGTCATGGGCTAGACCCCCCCTTAGGGTTCTACCCAACCATCTCTTCCCTAAAGCTTTGCTTCCATCCCGAGCATCAGGAAGGGGCAGAAAGGAATTGGGCGCAGTTCGATGAGGAGAGAAAAAAGGAAACAAAGCTGCCAATGCAAGGCCCT
>NW_007742065.1:0-3413 GCF_000696425.1 Galeopterus variegatus
AATAGGCTCTATCAGATAGGCACACAGTATTTAAACCAGAATACCCTGTGGGTAGAGGGGTGTGCAAGGGGGTTTTAAAAGAAGTGGTATGGGGCTGCTCAGTGAACATCTGTTTCAGGGAGGACTCCAAGCAGGAAGTCTCATCACAAAAGAAGTTTAAAACCCCTTGCCATTGCCATAGCATGAAGGGAAGGCTAAACCCACTGAAAAATGCACCACATTGAAAATAGACATAAAACACTCAAGCTAGAAACTGGCTTGTGTTCCCGTTAATCAACAATCATTCACTCATTCATTCAAATAACATTTGTTGAGTACCTTTTAGGTGGTAGCTGCTGGAAAGATAAGGTGGTGAAAAACATGGTCCCTATTCTCCTGAAGCTCATAGTCAGGAGCTTGTAGAACAAAGTGGAAGGAAGATTAACTTTTCCACTAAATCAATGGTTAGAAATTTGATATTTAAAATGAATTTTGAACAGAGATTAAGAAGCTTTTAATTAGGACCCTGAAGCAGAGAATCAGAATGTCACGGCCTTATGCACTAGCATTGCATAGCATGCAACACACAGGACAGGGATCCCCAGAATACAGAAGCAGGAGAATCCAGATTTGAACAGACCAGCAGATACCATGCCCTTCACTGCACCGGGCAAGGGTAACTTCTGTACTTCATGAGAAGGAGCTACAGGCTGGTATGAGAACCCATTGTTCTGTCCTTCACAATCTATGTGTAAAAGTACATGTAATGAAATGCATGGATCCTCATGACCATGGAAGGTGGGGCAAAGGAGCATATCAGAATAACCTGGGATTCTTTTAAGGTAAAGAGACTGCCTTCTGTTCTGTTCAGGAGGGGCTGGTGCAACGCCTGGTAAGTTCATTTTTAAACAGTTTTCAGATACACTGCTATCTTACTCTGCCTTCCTCAATTGTAAAACAATCCTTTTATCTACTTCACAAAACCTTGAATTAAAGCCTGAAATGACCTAGAGACCCACAGTTAATTGGGAACATTTAACTGTGGGTCTCTAGAAAACCTATTTAAGCCTGAAATGACCCCTTAAAGAAATTCTGAACCAAGTGACTCTACCTAAAATACAGTTAAGATCCTGGTATTCAGCTTGGGAATAAGAACAAGAAAGAAAGAAGCCCCTCATTATCGAATGCCATCTGCCTGGGTGTGCTAAATATTGCAACACCTTTTACTCTACATTTGGGTGAAAGAAGCACTAATGTGGCATTACAGTAGAGAAAAACAAGTTGAAAGCAAACCATAGACTGTCTTTCTGTGTAGATTTAAATTTCTTAATTATATCCAGATAATTTAGAATATGTTTATTATTGCCAGATGAACAAGTTTTTACATTTGATAATTTTGGAACATATTTAGTAAATGAGAGTAACCAATAGGCGACCATTGTTATTTGACAGACTACTATGGATTAATCACAATAAAGTCATCCATTGAGAAGTAGAGTTTGAAATAGAATTTGACTCTATAGAACTAGTGTTGGTTTCTTTGGTTTTCCGGGCTGAGAGAGTATTTTAAATTTAACTACAGAGCTGCCATAGTGGACTTTAAGCTAATTTACTTATATATCTAAGTAATATTGCAACAAAAAGGACACACGTTAAAGCTGGACAACAATAGAGGTGTCTTTTCAGCAATGGAATTTTTACTATACTTTCCATAAGCTTAAATAAGTTCCCTTCGAGCTACGGTAACCTCTCATAATTTTTGTAAAATGAGGAAGCCGGAATGGAAAGACATTTGCCACCTGTTAAGTGGCCTCCAAGTGACTTGAATTCTTTGGAATCAATCTACATGCTACTGAATGAGATCATGAAGGAAATCACTGAGACCATGGACATAAGACACTGTGCTAACTAGAAAATGCTACAAACATAGAAGGCTGGGTGTACATAAACTCAGACACCTGTATTTGTTTTGTTTGTTTTACAGTTTGGGTATAAAGAGTTAATAAGACTAATTATTTGGCATACGGTAGGTAAAATACCCAATGATTGTTAACTTCTAACCAGTCATTTTGGTCTACAAAAACAGGCTCTGGTTTTCTTACATCAGCAAAGAAGGACAGTCTGGAATGAAAGGTTTTTCTACTGATAATTGTCTCACAGATTTTGACTTTTACTAGAAATACTCAGTCCGTAAAATGGTGATAAAAACGGAGAGCGAAACTTGGAAAAAATAGCTCACACTTGAAATTGTCAGAGGCTGGGTTTGGGAACATTTAACTGTGGGTCTTTAGAAAAACGTGAAAATCCTTAGGAAACATTAGAGAGATTTTGTTCCTTTCTCCACAGCAGCCTTCTGAAGTCAGGTAGCTGAGGGTACTTTCCTTAATTAGGAGGAAGGCTGCCTCTGGAGTGCCAGGCTTTCTTCNTAGCTGAGGGTACTTTCCTTAATTAGGAGGAAGGCTGCCTCTGGAGTGCCAGGCTTTCTTCTGCAGTCACAACTACCCACTGAGGTCAGTATGATCATCCCCACATTACAGATGAGGAAACTAAGTCGCAGAAAGTTCAGGTAATTGCCAAAGTCATATAGTTACTAACTTGCAAAGCCAGGATTCAAACTTAGGACTGTATGACTCCAAAACCCGTAGTCTTTCTAGTATCCAAAACAGAATTTAATTGTAAGAGGAAAAAGGTAAGTTGAGAAGGAAGCAAAGCAAACCTCATAGGGGATGTGTAGACACATTCCAACGTCTCCTTCAGCTCAAATATGTGTGGGGAATAGCACAACAGTGGAAACATCAGAATGTGCAAATCAGATTGTGCTTATGTACCTTGACCACTAGGTAGATGTCTGAGGACTGGTAGGTGACTGAGAAGACCGCAGATCTTGCCTGACTTGATGTGGCAACCGACGGTGTGTGAGCTCGCAGAAATCCTTTGAACTGGTCAGAGTTCAGGTCACAGTGAAAATTTTCTGAGATCTGTAAATGAGCAGCAGAGTGAAAAATAAGTTAGACCGGTTGTATTCATATCTAAATATGTTTAGAAGAATAAAAAAGCCACAAAGAAATCCCACCAAAGGAATAAGTGTAATCAAAGACATGGTTTATGACAAGTGGCTGCTGGAAAATCTGATAAATGTTTTGTCACAATTTTTAGATATTTTGAAATCATCTAAGAGATGTTCCTTGAAACATTTAAATTTTTATTAACCTACCAGCATTTGCTACCAGTGATGTGCTGCATACTTTACTATCAAAGAGCAAAACATTGCCTCTGCCCTCAATTAGTCTACAATCAAGAATGAGGGAAAAGGCAAATACATAACTACAATAAAAGCGAAATACAAGTCACCACACTCATATAAATAAGCGCTGTGGAAGTTCCAGGGGGTGAGAGAGTATGTCCAGTTGGGGTGATCAGGAAAGCTTTTCATG
>NW_007742065.1:4311-5584 GCF_000696425.1 Galeopterus variegatus
GAGGTAGAAGAGAGTCCTAGTGAAGAAAGCTCGGCACGGAAGCCGGAAAGTTTGTTCTTAATGTTGAAGGTCATGAGGATCCATTGGAGATTTCGAGCAGGAGTATGACATGCTATTGCTCCTTGATGGACTAATTGAGTGTTTCTTAGGAGCCACTGTATAGTTGGGTTCTCCCCTTCATCACTGAGAGTCTTAGTAAGTAAGTGCCTTCCCAGGCAGAGACTACATTTATCAGCCTCCCTTGCAGTTAGAAGTGATCATGTGACTAAATACTCACCAGTGAATTGTGAACAGATGTGATGTGTCAAACTTCCAGGCCTCCTCTACCCATCTTTTCCCTTTTCTAGGGGTAGCAACAGCAGTGACTGGAGTGATTATGGGAGAACACATATTGCAGATGAAGCAATCACTGCCAGCCTGGGGTCCTGAATGACTGAGTGGAGCAGAGACACTGCTGGCCTGGCACCCCCCATCCCAGATTGTTAAGAAACAAGGACAGAAACTTGTTATTTAAGCCAGTGGTTTTCAAAATATGATCCCCTGACCAGCAACTTCAGCATCTCAAGGGAACCTGTTTGAACTGCAAATTCTCAGGCCTCACCTGCATTTACTGAGTCAGAAACTCTGGGGATGGGGCCCAAAAATGTGTTTTAACAAGTCCTCCAGGGAATTCTGATACACACTCAAGTTTGAGAACTACTGCTTTAAACCACTGAATTTGGAGGTCTACTTGTTTTAGCAATTAGCCTACCATAAATAATACAAATATCAGAGATTATTAGTATTCATTCAAGAGATGCATGTTTCTTTAAATACAGAATGGCTCTGGGTAAGAGAGACAGAAACATCCTACTCTGGTTTGCTGTTATTGTGCTCCTCTTGGAGTTACAAAATGACTACCATTAAAACACTCATGGAAAAGTCTTGGGTCGCTGCTTCAATGAAAAGCACATTACAGTTGGTGAAGTCTTCACCCTGTGGCAGATTTAGACCTTTACCACACAAGAAGCCTTCTACCTGTGATAAGCCTATTTCACAATGCAAAAAACTCCCAAACTGAGAAAACATTACATGCATATCCAAGCTTGTTAAAAATATATTGAATTAGTTTGTTTTACACATAACTCCATGTGCTGACCACTTCATTTCTTGCTCTGTTCCAACCAGGCCACCACCTCCAGCTGGCCTTTCCCTCAAAGATTCTTCAAGGAACATAAATAATGTTCCTTGATCATTTCTTGAAAAATTGCAAAGGCAACAGAATTGGACCCAT
>NW_007742065.1:6962-22970 GCF_000696425.1 Galeopterus variegatus
CCTCATTTTGGCCCCAATTGCCAAGTCCCCTTGGCAATTCACCATTGAAATGGTGGGTTTGAAGAAAACGCATCTCCAAAACCTAGTCCTGGCACACGTTCTAGGTGTACAGGTTCTATGGAACACAGATGAGCACCTTCCAAGTTCCTCCACTGAATAACCCATGACCTTGGACACTGCCCTCTGAGAGCACCAGCAAAGAGGACCTGGTCCACCCTCATGTCAGAAGTCATGTAAATTAGGCCACATTTTGTTTCAAGTCATGTGTGAAAGGAAGGCCTTATTCCCGGATAGCTTTGTCTCAAAAGAGGATATTTTTTTTAGCAGAGTATTTGTACAGAGTATAAGCACAGACAAAAAGAATCAGTCGGTCAAATGGCACCTTCAGAAATGAGGCCGTCTGGGATAATGGCCCCAAGTCAGAGAGCCCAGAGCTCCGTTCCCTCTGCTAATTCTGAGACCCTATCAGGTTACTTGCCTTTCCTGGTTCCATTTATTTATCTGCAAAATGAGGAAAGCTCACTTGCCCTTCTCATGTTGCAGGTTGTTACAAGGATCATGTAAGATAACGTGTGCAAATGTATTTTAAAATCAATGTCGAACAGCAGTGTTATTCATGATAGTCAAAAGGTGGGAGCAACCAAAGTGTCCACTGACAGGGATGGATAAACGAAATGCGGTATGTACATACAGCAGAATATTATTCAGCCTTAAAAAGGAAGGAAATTCTGACACATGCTACAACATGGATAGACCTTAAAGACATTATGCTAATAAAATAAGGCAGTCACTAAAGCACAAATATTGTATGAGTCCATTTACATGAGGTACTTAGAGTAGTCAAATTCATATAAACAGAAAGTAGATGGTGGGTGCAGGGGCGGGGGTGGGGAGTGGGGAACGGGGAGTTACTGTTGAGTGGATACAGAGTTCCAGAACATGACAAATTTCTGGAGATGGATGGCGGTGATGGATGCAAAACAATGTGCATGTACTTAATGCCTCTAAACTGTACTTTAAAAATGGTTAAAATGGTAGATTTTATGTTATGCAAATAAAACCAATGTTGAAGATTTCTATGATTATTCACTTTATTATTAGATAATAGCAAATTAATCAGGGGCTGTACTGCACCTGGGCTCACCAGCTGTTGCCCGACATGGTCAACCTGTATTTGCTTGTGTGTTCCCTAATACACAAAGGGTCTAGATACTGGTATATTATACTTACGTAGGTTAAGTTCTACGTGGCTCAGAGAAAGAAAAAGAGAATTAACATTTATTAAAGACTTATAACTGTGCTGTGTTAAGTGCTTTACACATGTCAGCACCTTTACTCTTCACAACAACACCGTATGCTGACATTATTCCCATTTTATACTCGAGGACACTGAGGTCCAGAGAGATTAAGTAACTCATCAACATCCGTAGAGTTAGGAAGTGGCACAGTCAGGTTTTGGGCCGAGGTGTTTCTGATCACAGAACCTGGGCTTGTTCTATGAGTGTTTCTCCAAGTATAATTCCCAGCAACTAGCATTTTGAAGCAAATGACGTTTATCAGCATGCAGGTTTCTTGGTCCCACCTGAGACCTACTGGATCAGAATCTCTTGGGGGAGATGGTTATGGAAGGTCTCCCAAAATCTGCATTTCAAATAGCTCCCTGAGTAAATTCTATGCACGTTAAAGTTTTGCCACCAAGAAGACTACTCTGAGCTGAGGTTATTTTACATAAGATGGTATTAATTTTAAATTAAAAGATTTCCTCACTTAAAATATAAAATAGAAAAATACTGTGTTGTGATACTCTTTTTCTCTTACTGCTGCAAATTTTTATAGAATTGGCACCAGCCTAATTCTTTCTGTATCTTTGAGGCTTTATATATTTCTCAAATCAATATAGAGACAGTGACAGATCTCAACAACTTTTAAAAAATTCCGTAGCTGCTCAAATCTATGCAGTATCTATAAATAGAGCGCTGCATATCTATGTTAAAGGGGAAAACATGTGTCTTTAATATTATCCTTAAATTTCTACTATTCATATTTTCACATTCCAGGTTTGCCTATAAGAATTTATTTCTTTTATCCAGTTTACTGCAATAGTTACATCTAAGGTCTCATCTCATCTCCTCTCTCCCCTAGTTAGTATGGATACTATTTAAGACACTTGAGCAGGCCAAGGTTACTGGGCAAACACATCAATTCTACTTAATTTTTGCTTTGATGGTTGTGCAAACATCACTAACTGCACTTGACAATTTTCATTAAGAGAAATCTAAGTGACTCCATTTGTGTTTTAAATAACACGTTTATTCTAGTGGGCCGTGTTTTCCTGCAAACATCACTAACTGCACTTGACAATTTTCATTAAGAAAAATCTAAGTGACTCCATTTGTGTTTTAAATAACACGTTTATTCTAGTGGGCCGTGTTTTCCCACCTGTGAGAACAGCTGCCTTTTGTTTACTGGAAAGGTCTAGGAGGCTTGATGACAAGCATTGTAGGGGAGAATTCCTCCAACCCCACATGGCATAGTTAGTGCTTCTAAAAGTAGGACCCGATTGTACATCCGGTGGGGGTGGGTGAGTGTCTCAGACAATAGGGTGGACTTCCTAAGCCATGCAGAGGGGAACGACCACTTCCGCTCAGTCCTCCTGCTGACCGGCTAGGCTAGAGGGCTCCCACTTCCTGGCTGGCCTGCAAGAGCTAGAGTTTGTCTCTCTGTGCCCATTACAAGACAAAAGGAACTGACGCCCTCACCAGTAAAACTGGCTGGGGGATGGGGGGTGTTCAACATCAAGAGAGTCCCCATAGCTGTGTGAGCACCATGCTGGCTTATGTTCTGAGGCAGAACTGGGGGGAGGCTATGCATTAGAATCACAGAAGTTTATGGTAGGTAAGAACTTTGAGACCATCTGGTCTAACATCATTTACAGGTGAGAACTCAAAATCTCAGGGAAGTTCCCAGGGTTGAAACACAGCCTTGAATCCAGAATTCAGATGTCTAACTGCAAACCAGGTGCTGCCTAAGGGATCTGTGAGTTGACTTTGAGAGACTGATGGCTCTCCTAACAGCATATGAAAAGATGTTATGCTGGGCCGGCCCCGTGGCACACTCGGGAGAGTGCGGCACTTGGGTGTGCAGCTGCGCTCCTGCCGCGGGTTCGGATCCTATATATGGCTGAGCGCGGTGTGGGTGACACCAAGCCAAGGGTTGCGATCCCCTTACCGGTGACAAAAAAAAAAAAATAGATACTATGCTTATGTTCTTTTGCCTAAGTAGAGTATTTACAACTTTATTATTTTCAGAAGGGTCTGTGATTTGAAGAAGTGAAAGAACGAATTCTCTAAAGTAGCAGTTTGCAAAGAGGAAGAGAGAGGTGGAGGCACTCTAGGGGGTACACAAGACAATCCATTGCAGTGCAGGAGGAAAATACTAGAATTTGTTTAGATTTATGTAGCCGACTCTTAACAATTTCTTGTTTATGTATGTTTTACAGTGTAGATAATATTTTAATATGCAAGTACAAAATTGATACACATATCTAGGAGACATATGACTTTTTCTTTTACTGAAGAAGTATGCAATCGAAATGTTTAGAGACAACTGTTTTAAAGTAGAGGTGGCAAATAATTGGCCCACAAGATGACACTGTACTGCAGATATGTTTTGTTTGAATTGTGTGGTGTTTCAAAAGGAAGTGATAAAACATTTAAGGAATTAGAAAATTATGCAGAAAAATCTAGATTTCCAGCTTCTCTTGGAAAAAAAAAAAGAAAGTAATAAGACAATTGACAAAAACAGGCCTGATTACTTGGGTGGCAAGAGTTGGCTGTAGCTAGCAGTGGGTGCCCCTTTAACAGTTTGCTACAGTCCCCAGCACTCCCTATTGTCTCCCGGCACTGAGACTGGGTTTCAGACTGAGACTGGGTTTCACTTGCATTTATCACTGTGTTTCAACAGCAGTGTTCATGGCAGTGATGTTTAACAATCTCTGGGGTGGGGGGGAGGGGAGTGCTAATTTGTAACATTTGCTGACTTCTATGTTGTAAATGCTTTCACCATGGCCAACTTAAAGTTAGCAATGTGACTTCACTGAACATGGAGTTTGGGCCAGATAACTATCAGCTCCTGTGAGTTAGTACCAGTCGGCTCCAGCACACCACTGGCTTTACTGTATTTTTCCTTAACATAGGCCATTTCATTCAATTACCTTTCATGGCTAGTCTTAGTAGACATGCATGTCTGCCTTCCCTGTTGTAGAAAATGACTGTCAAAGGCTTGGTAGAAATAGAATTTAGGTCTAGCCGACTCTAAACTCTATTCCTTCCACCACTCCACAGCTGCCCCCTGTTATAAGTGTTTTGGGAGCTCCTCTGTGATTCAAGCTCTGGTGATAAAAACACAGTTTGTATCTAAAAGGCAAAATAAACTTCCATGTAGTGGTGGTGTGATTGCTGATACTTACTTCAGGCTTAGCAACTTGACCAATATTCTGTTGCCCAGATGTTCCTTAGGACATTCTGGTACTGGACGTATTTCTACAGCATCCTCCTGTTACCAATCACATTATAAAGAAATCATTAGCGAATCCCATGAGGAGTTCCAGTTGGAGTTAACCCAGGCAAGGGAAGGCTGCCCTCCACGACTCAAGTCAACTTAGTTACATCTGCTTTATTTCTAATAGAACAACACTCTGCTTTATACAACCCCCAACTTTCAAAGTCAGCATTACAGCAAATGTTTTCTCCTTTCAGAAACCCAACCATTCAAGACAAAGAGACTGAGGGGGGAAGGAAGGAAATGTGAACATGGATATAGCTTAGTAACATCCACCAGATGGCATTGCAAAATCTTACACCTATTGCTGAATTTTTTTTTTTTTAAGCCTGCTCTAAGTGCACATTCAGAACATTTCTCCTGCCAAGGGCTTTACTAGTAAGTATGTGAGTTTCAGACTTGAGATGTGAATCAGAATGGTTCACTTATGGTTGTAAATCATCAGTCTTATCATACAGACTATTTCTCAGTTCACTGTTTTCTTATATAGATGATAGAGATTTGGGGTTGAATTTACAGGTTCTATACAGACATATCCAGCTAGAACTTGCTAAAGTTCTAGGTATAAGAAAGCTTAGTAATGAAAAATTAAGAGCTATGCCTAGTTTACCATGTAGGGACTAAAGACTTAAAGAGAAATGCCAAGTCTCTACTGCAACTTTAACATTTAAATCTGAATGATCACAGTACCTTGATATTACAAAGATAAACACGTGCAAATCCGTGAAAACTTTAATCCCGTTCTTGCATTAGGCTATCCAGACACTGATGAGTGGTCTGCTGCTCACAGAGTCCAAAGAACAGGGTCATGTCTAATGGTCTTTGCCTGGGCTGTAATTGCTGGGAACGTCCCACCGAATACCCTACAGCAACCATAACATGTTTACAAATAGCAGTAAAGTTACCTTCCTGGTACATGCGTACGCTGTTTGGTAGAATGATCGAAGTGGGAAACACATCACCACTCTAACCTCTTTCCCAATCAGCCTCCATTCCTTTTGGTTACAGGTGGTCATCTCGCTGGCTGGAATTGCTGAGTTTGTTCCGGAGGAGGCACCATTCTGATGCCTACACTGAACTGAACTGAGCTCCCTCAGAGCAAGCTGGGACTTTTAGAATGATCAGAACAGACACATCTCAAGGGAAAATCCCCCTAATTGAAAAACAACTTTAAGGTAAAGACACTTTTGGTCTGGATTCTCTCTTTCAGAATCCTTTTTAAAGAAGCTTTTCAGGGCCGGCCCCATGGCGCACTGGAGAGTGTGCCGCTTGGGAGTGTGGTGGCGCTCCCGCCAAGGGTTCAGATCCCATGTGGAGACTGGTTCCCGCTCACTGGCTGAGCGTGGTGCGGGCGCAACACCGAGGGTTGCGATCCTGTTACCGGTCAGTAAAAAAGATAAAAAGGAAAAATAAAAAAGAAGCTTTTCACTCAGAAAATTTTAAACATGTACAAAAGTAAAGAGAATAAGCAATGAACCACCATTTGCCCATCACCTAGCTTCAACAATTTCAACTCATGGGCAAGCTGGTTTCATTTACACTCCCACATCCTACTCCCCCCACTCAACACTGGATTATTTAGCAGCAGGTTCCCAGTCATCATATAATTTCATCTGTAAATATATCAGTACATAGCTCTAAAAGATAAGGCCTTTTAACAAAAACACATAACAGTAATACCATATTACTCCTAAAAAGTTAACAAGAATTTCTTATTGCCATTAAATATTTTGTCAGGTTTAAATTTCTCCAATCTCTCAATTTCTGCATCGGGATCCAAACAAGCCTTACATATTTCATTTGGCTGATGTATTTAATAAGTCTCTCCTAATCTATACGAATTCATGAGCCTTTACAACTCTCTGAAATGAAAACTAATTCCCAAAGAAGCAGTCAGAGGAAATGTGAGGCTTTAGTGCATACTGGTTGTTTTCATCATCCTGGGAGTTATATCAAAATGAAGGTGGCACGGGTGGGGGGTGGGTGGTGGGGAGAGGAAGGAAAGAGATAAAGAGAAAGAAAGTATGAGAGGATGAACACACAGGATGCCTTCCGTAGAGTCAGAGTGAACGGGAAACAACACGCCTCATAGAAGCTTGGTGGTTGAGTTTTACGTTTGCTTCTCTTGTAGACTCAGTCATAAGTTGGATATAAGAGTTGACCTCTCTTCTCACCTTTCTTACTGAGAAATAAAGTAATGATAATATAAAATAATCTCATTAATGTGTCTTCAAAAAAATCAGCACTTGTAATCACTACCGAGTAGGCAGAAATTGACCTTTCTTCCACAGGACTTTCTTTGGAGAAAGTACAAATTACGAGTGCAAATATAATGTCTTTGAGACAGTTTCAAAGAATTAAAGGGCTGGGATAGGGGCCCTCAAGCATTTTAGACATACCAATTTACAAATAACTGGTATAATTACAAAGCATTCCTCTCCCCTCAATAAAGCTGGCCCCTTTAAGGATCTCTGCTAGATTACAAACTTTCAGTCCCAGCTGAGTTTCTGCTTTGTTTCAAAGATCATAAAACAAAGTCCCTTCGAAACCAGTCTATGATTCATTCTTTTAATCTGTTCAGACTGGACATCCATTTAATCCCACCAGGGAGACTTGACCAGCTAATGTCTCCCTCGGTGTATTTTCCTTACTCTTTAGTTATTTTCTCTCTTCTGGTATCCACTCGAGGTGTCTTTATTACATATTAGTATCTCCATCATGGAATTGGGAGGAAGGGGAAGGCAAATGAAGGTCAAAGCCGTCAGATTTAATATTTCTTGACCAATCTGGTAAAAAGTTTTAACATTGTAGATAGAAAATAAAAAGTTATAAGGTGTGATTAGACATCACTTTTGGATTTTAATTATATGTGCTAATATGCTAGGTAGTCATATGTAGATAAGTAAACAAGGAAATATGAAATGTGGAGTTAATGTGTTAGTCTTCATTTTATAATTTAATTTACCTATTGAATCTCCAACAAGTTGTTTAACCTAATTCTTACTTTCTAATCTGATGAATGCCGATGACAGCATTACCCACATTATTCATTTTTTATTTTTAATCAGAAGAGGATTTGAGGCTACTGACAAAACTGCAAATAAAATACATGGATGAGAAAACCAAGGTGGTTGGAAAATGAGGGTAAGAAAAGAAAGCTGTAGTCAATTCAGGACACAGGTAAGTAAGCTGCCACCTTTGATAGAAGTGAACAGCAACTTGACTCCAGGTAAAGAATTTAGGAGAGTCAATTACAAGAGAAGCACAGTCTCTAGGAGGATGTGCTGTCTCAGCAGAAGCACAAGTGTCCTTCGTATGAAGGCTTATGGGACAATTTTCCTTAGATCCGCATGGAGGGGGCTCCTGTACCATGACTAGGCCAATGTCCTCAACAATATTTCCGCAGTGCACATGATATCATATCTTATGACTGCCATTTCCTTTCTCGTCCTCTGTGCTGGCCAGTGGTAAGCTCATCAGAGGGCAGGCCAGCAAACACAATTCACAGGGGTGGGAGATTCACAACGGTGAGAATCAGGCTCGCTGATGGTCTTGCTTGATCTGACCATCAAATTTCAAATATTTAGAGGCACGGATGGATGACACATCTTTTATTTCCCCGAATCTTATTTCTTGCAATTGAAATTCTAATAAAAAGTTAAAAATAAATAAATATTTTTAACAATAAAATAAAATAAAATGTCAAAAAATAATAAAAATTTAAAAAATTGGATAGTAGAGGTATAGTGGTAATCTGTTCTAGCAAGACCCAGATGTGTATGAGTAGCTAATCTGACATGCACAAGGGGAAGACTAAATACCTCATATAAAGTGTGAGGAGCCTAAAGGAACCTAAACAGATGCACGGCTTGAATAAGGGTCATCCCTTAGCCCATCTGAAATGTGCTGGGAAGTACGACAGGCAAAGTCTAAAGTATCCCATCGTTCTGGGTCAGCTCCCATAACTAGAGACGTGAACTATCAAGATCCCAAAGCTTTGCACACATGCTGTGATCATCCTAGCCTGAAATGTTCTCAGAGCAGGTCTCCTGTTGCTCATACAGACCTTTAAAAAAAATCTTAATGAAGCACTATGAACATCAAGGTTTAAGTAATATACGTCTCGACGGATTTGTTGCAGAACATACCCTCAGATAACTGAATGGTCTGCCTCGCTGAGTGGGATTACTGCGTGTAGACCCTTGAAACATTTTGAAGATTAAATGAGATACCGTATCAGTGAACACGTTCTGTAAAGTGCTGTGAACATCTTGGTTATTGTTATTATCAGACTCCCATCTGTATGTTGATCAGTAACTGGCTCTGCTATGACACAGCCTGGCCCTAGTGAAAGAATAGCCCAGAAGTCAATTGAGCATCCTGACATCAGGGAACGCCCTTCCTCGTGGTGCTCTGTGTCTTCCCCATAGTCCTCCAGTGTGGAGACCATGGCACTCACCTCGTCCACTGCCGGGTACAGGGCAAAGAGCTCGGCCGGCCGATTGCTCCTGCGGGCCTCCTCGTTCTGCCTCTCGAAGTCCTCGGCACTCACGCGTTGCAGGAGGTTCTCCAGCTGCTGGTCGGGCTGCAGGCTGCGGAGGTCGAAGCCACAGGCGGTGAGGGGGCCTTTCCCAGACACGTCGCACAGCACGTTTAAGCGGCGGGGGCCTGGCTGAGAGACAGAGCGTGGGCATCGAGTGAGAACAAAGGAATCTGGATGTCAAGGCTGCTCCAGCGTGGGACTACAGGATCCCAGGCCTCCAGGGGTTTTCTGAGCAAACTGGGGATTTGACAGGAATGATGTCTTAGCTTCCTGGTTGGACTGTCCTAAAATTCAGTGTCTCCTTCCCACCTGGAAGCAGGTGGTTACTCAATGGATGCAGATAAACCAGTCCTGACGAACGGTTTCAAAACAGCCCTGTGTTCCTATTAATTTCTGGCTTGCTCTTTTTCTGGAGATTGGGAGCCAAGCCTCTTATGAACCACACTCAGGTCTCATGCTCAAGCAAAACAGTTGGACTAAAGTGGAACAGACAGGAGATTGGGCTGGGAAATAAAGACACCTCATTCTAATCTCAACTCCAGAATTTAGTTTTTGAAACTGGAACATGAGATGATCTGTGAAGAGCCTTCCAAATTAAACTTGATATCAACTCCAAAGCTGAATGTTATGTTTTCCAAAGACAGAGATGTGGGGTGAGGAATACTTTCCTACAGGACTTTAGTAGCAGTTATAGGAATAAATGCGTGCGCGCACACACACACACACACACACACACACACACAAAGCATTTGCTATGCTATTTAAGCAGTGTCCACTTTTAGCTGCGGTGTGTTTGAAAAAAAAAACAGTCTTAAATCAGTCACAAAGTGGATGCTTGAGAATACGAATCCTTATGTGAACGTTTTAAAGTGCCCTCATATATGTCAAAAGTCTTAATAATGCTCATACCCTTTAATGTAGAAATTTCACTTCTAAGAATTTATCCTCAGGGTATGACTGGACAAGTGGGCAAGGACATGAGGCCAAGAGCATCTTTGAAACACCGTTTGTAATAGCAAAAGAACAGCAACAACCCACATGTCCCCCTAAGAGGAAGCATGAAGAGATTTTGGAACTTTCATGCAATGGAATGTTATGTAGCCACTAAAAAAAAAAAAGAGCATATGTTTATTGGAAGACAAAGATGATCTCAGTGTGTTGTTAGTATAAAAAGGAAGTTATACAATCTTGTACATAATATGATCTAATTTTTATGAAACATATGGGTACCGTGGAGCCATATCATATATGCATTTAACTCATGTAAATATAAATTCAGGCACTGGCCTCGCCATTCCACTCAATGAGAAGGTGCACAGGCAGGAGAGCGGAATGGGAAATGTTGCTGGTTGTCTCACAGTCCAAGTCTCTCTCCATGAGGAGTGTTATTCTAACACGTACTTCAAAACACAAAGCCTTTGTGCAACTTGGTTCCTAAACCCAACCAATTGAACTTGGCTCAGTGCTCTGTTAATACACTGGAGGAAAGAGCTGTACATGGGGCTGGTCTTCACTTACTGGCCCTTAGCTCCAAGCTCGCCCTTTCATACTCTGCTCTGTGATGCTATGTCTGGGACTCAATAAATCTTATTTCTGCTTTCCCTGCCTCTCCCTTTGGGTTCTGCCAATAAGGGGCACTGCAGGGAGACTGGATGGCTGGAGGTGGGAGAGGGGCCCGGCTTCTTCCTCTTTGCTTGCAGTTCCTCTCATCTTGGTAGTGACAGGTGGTTCTAGCCTTGACCTTTTTTGGCATTCCAGAATCATCCCCCTATTACCTCCTTGGAGGTACCAGCACCAGCTGGGCAATGCCTCTTCCTAGGGTGGCTGAGTCCACACTCCTTGAGGTCTTTCCTCTGAGATCACGCCATCAGCTGGGCAGTGTCTCCTTTTCAGAAATTTGAGCCCTTTCTCTGAGGCCCCTTTTCTGAGCTTCTAGATTCTGATAACTCCACGTTCTTCCACTAAGCCCATTGTCCTCAAATTGTGGTTCTGGGACTAGCAGCATCAGCATCACTTGGGAAATGCTAATTAGAAATGCAAACTCTCAGGCCCCTCCCCAGGTCTAATGAATCAGAAGCTCTGGTGAGCAGGGCCCAGCAACCTGTGTTTCAACAAGACTTCTAGGGGCTTCTCATGAAGTTAAAGTTTGAGGACCACTGCCCTAGACCTCAACCCCAGGGTAGTGTGCCATTTCCTGCAATTATGATTTCTGCATAACCCCAATTTTTCCCTTTTGGTTCTCTCCAAAACCTGTTTAATCAACTCCTATGTTAAATTTCTTCTCTTGAAATACCTAGTGTGGCTTCTGTCTGGCTAATACAAGGAATAATATAGTTGGTCATCATATATGGTGAAAACTGAATTTAGTCAAGATTACCGATGAAAAATCCATTAAATCTCCCATAGAGTACAGCATACAGGTAATCCACCCCTTAGCAAGCTTGCCATTTTCACTACTGGAATTGATAAGTGGTTCTCTGTGGAGCTTATATTAAGTATTTGGTTTGGCATTAGGCACCATGTTGTTTGAAAAATAGGTATTATTTTAAAACCTCTAATCATTCAGCCTGGTGAGATGCCTGTGTTATGAGGACACCTGAAAGCTGAAAACTATACTAGTTTAGAATAAGTCCTGTGCAAACTTGGACCAATTTCTTTTCCTTTGTTTTATTTTTCTCATCAGTGAAATGGGTAGGTTGGACTAGAGCACTGGCTTTTCTAAAAAAAAAAGAATTAATTATAGAAAAATATATATAACATAAAATTTACCACCGAATCCATTTTTAAGTATATAGTTCAGTGGTGTCAAGTGCATTCACATTGTAGTGCAACCATCACCACCACCCACCCCCAAAACCCCTTTCATCTTGCAAAACTGAAACTCCACGTTCCTCCCTCCTCCTGCCCCTGCAATCACATTTTGTTTATCCATTTGTCCATCAATGGACACTTGGCTTGCATCCACCTTTATCTATTGTGAGTAATGCTGCTGTGAACATGGGTGTGCACAGCACTGACTCTTAAACTGAAATCACTTTATAACAACAACGATAGCAACAACCGTAACCAGAGCCAGCATTTATTGGGCATTAAGTGGAGATAGCATTGTTCTAAATCTTTATGCATATTAACTCATTTAATAGTCAAATAACCTCATGAGGTAGTTTGCAGTCTGATTCTTGTTTTCCAGGGGAGAGAACCGAAGCCCACAGAGTTGAAGTATTTTACCTGAAGTTGTAGAGTTAGGACGTGGAGTAATCACTAAAAGTTTGCAGTCTGATTCTTGTTTTCCAGGGGAGAGAACCGAAGCCCACAGAGTTGAAGTATTCTACCTGAAGTTGTAGAGTTAGGACGTGGAGTAATCACTAAGAGAACCCAGGCAGTCTGGCCTCAGCTTTTAACCACTCTACAGTCTGCCTGAGGTGTATCATCTCTGCAGGAATTATTAGAGGAATGGGCCCAAGGTGTCCCCCTCCTCCATTTAGAGCCCATCCATTTTTATTTCAATCACTGAACTTCTGGGTTTTCATTTCAATACCAATTTGTATAGCTACAAACAAATTTAAAAAAAAAATTTACTGACTCAGATGGTAGAGTTTCTCTTATTGGAACATTCTGTGAGTCTAATTTTATTCTAGCTAAGAGAGTTGACAGTGTGCCCTGGGCAGAACAGCCAGTCACCCAGCAACCATGTAGGAAGTACCTGAGCGGTGGGTTCATTGCACTCCGAGGTTTCTGACTCAAACGTCTGTTTCTGAAGCGTCTTGTGAAAATCTTTTCGAGATCCAGTCTTTTTAAAGCTGCAAATCTCCGAACTTCCTTGGTTTCTTTTATTGTTGATATTATTTAATTTGGAGAGACAGAGAGAGGGGGAAAAAAGGCAAAACCATTAGATTAAAAATAAATGTAGTGGCTTAAGTGTAGACATGATGCTGAAAGAGCTTTCAAAGAGAGGACCAATTGTAAGTCCTCACATCTAATTATGCACCAGGCCTAACACAAGGCTCTGTTGTAATGAGACACAAACTTGCCTCCTGGCTGGCTCATTATTAAAGGCAGGAATGGCCTGGGAAAATGCCACTTCAGAGGTGCGGTCATTTCAGCTGTGGGGCATTTGGCTCCAAGCTGAAGCTAAACTGTGACCCTAGTGTAAGAGACTGGAATAAGCCTAGCAATGTGCAGAAGCAGCAAATAGGGATCG
Organism: Galeopterus variegatus; assembly: GCF_000696425.1. Classification (NCBI taxonomy): domain Eukaryota; kingdom Metazoa; phylum Chordata; class Mammalia; order Dermoptera; family Cynocephalidae; genus Galeopterus; species Galeopterus variegatus. The sequence goes on from NW_007742065.1 coordinate 20,267, forward strand.
TTTGAAGATAAAAATAGAAGAAACCATTTCATCTCCACATCAATGTTCTTAATGAATAAAAAAGGCGGTACACAGTTCAGAAAAAATAGAAATAAATGATTTATCTACTGAAAATCTTTGCCAGCGTTTTCAATTTCCACTCTATGAACTCCATTTAAATTGCGTTTAAAAAATGTGTAGCTATGAAGGGGTTTAAAAGAGTGTCGAGCACTATCATTGCAGAAATGAGACCATTATGAAAAAGGCAACAGATGTAAGTTGTCAAATAATAACTATAGAAACCAGTGTGTGTATTTTCCATTTTTATGACTTAAAGGCTTCTTGGGAAATATGCTGCAAAGTCAAAAGCACAAACATGCAGCCATTATGTTTGATTTCCCATACTGTTAGAAAAACCATTGAGCAAGTTGGCAAAGGAAACGAGGTTAGGATTTATTAGGCAGATCGAATGGCAAACAGCTAAAGCGGGAAATGTAGGAGAGCTACTAACAATAATCCAAATACAGATTTTATAACTTTTAGAGAGAGAAGTGTCAGAGGGAGGGAGGGGCACACACAGACAGGTATTTAATAAATATTGGTTGTTTGAATTAATTAAAGAAAAAGTGAGATGTCCCTGTGTCTTCTATAGGGAAAACAGAAATTTCTCCCTGGATTTTATTGTGTTCTGAAGACAAGCAATTGGTTTTGAGCAAAAGGAGACAAGAAACAGCCTAGAAAAGAGACGAGATCATGCTGGTAACTAATTCAAGTCCAGGTTTATTGCAATTGGCCATCTTCAATGTCTCCTGGCCACTTAAATTGCCCTGACCCAAGCCTGTATTGATAGGGCTGGGGGAAAAGTAGGCTAAATTGGAGAAGTGAAAAAAATGGAAAAAACAAAAAATAAAAACAGGAAAATGAATAAGGTGTACTCTGAATAAGGAAATAAGACTAATCAATTAGAAAGGATTTCAAGAAAAATATCCAGAATAATTTCTGATTTGGGATTCCTAAACATCGATTAAAGAAACAAAAATTAAAATATAAATCATATTTTTCATAAATATCAATGAACAAAAAATATTTTAGAGACCCTTTCAAACAATCTTCCAGAACTAATAACTAAAATATTTATATAAAATTATTTTAGTTCCAGTTGCTCTAAGTGTGCAAATGATAGCAGTAAAAAAAGAGTAGGCATACACACAAGCTAAATTTATTTAATAAGATCTATTTTCTACGAATAGAGTGCTTTAAGATAAATCTTCACATGGGATTTCATAAATCTACTGGCTTCCAAAAAGTTATTCTCACCAATATAAATTCAGGCAGCCATGTGGATGTGAGTGCTGGGTCAGCGAGCATTCCTAGTGTTAAAATGACTGTTTTTGAAATCTACCAAAGGCCTCCCCACCCTGAAAAAAAAGCTGTGTGTGAATTAATATCCCTAGTGAAAAAACCCAACTCATGGTAGTGACAAATCCAGGCAAATATTAAGTTGTGTCCTAAGATTACACTACCCCAAATGACAACACACTGAATCAGTAATTACTTTTCCTGAAAAATCCAATTTTAAGGGGAGAAATTACCAAATATATTAACTAACATTAATTTGTTCTAAGGTCAAAAGCACACAGTGAATTACAATTCAAATTTCCCACTTTGGCATTTGCCCTTTGACTTTTTTAGAACCTGTACACTCCAAAGGGTATGGATATCAAAGTCTTAATATCACGGCCTCTTTACAAGGAAATCTTTGTGGTCCACAGAAACAAAAATCAGGAAGCAGAGTAGCTAAAGACTTTTAGTGTGGCAGCCTTATGACCAGAGCTATATCTGCGTTAGCTTTATTTTTTTTAGGTCATAAAATGCACCTACTCGCACTTCCAAGAGTGTTTACTTACAAGTGAACATTACACACACACACACACACACACACACACACACACACTACAGATGTGTGCCTGTCTCTGTCCTCTAGTCATTTCTCTCTGTGCTTCTGCTTTGTCACAGGGTGAGGCATGAACATGAGGCGAAGTCTACGGTATCTTCCCCAGCTCTAAGATCTTATGATAAAAAGTTCATACACTCTATCGGCAAAAATTAGAGTCAAATTTTCTTCTCAAAAGATGCTTAATGTTTGGGGCATGAAAATTTATCTGGCTATGGTTCTTTTGCTATTTTATGCAGATAGATGCTTGCTTTTCTTTCTTCCATTTTGTTAGAACATTTTCTGGAGTTCTTTACGTGGACTCCAAAGCCACTGGCAAATGGACATGAAAAAAATAGTGTTAAAAGTTCATCTCACAATATCTACCTTTTCCCTGATCTATATGGATCTTCAGGATTTTTGCTATGGTAAGTGTTAAGACTAGTGTCTTCCCTGACTGTGTGTTTGAAACTGGAGCAAACTTTCTTCCCCTTCTTCATACTAGATTTAGCATCTACTTCCCTATTTTAAAATCTCAGAAAGTCACAAAGCTCCCTACGGCAGCAAGGGTGAAACTGGCTGGGGAGGAGGGGACGAGGGCTGGCAAGCTGACTCACTCCAGACGTGCCTGCCGCAGAAGGAGCCGCCACTGGGTAGGTAGGGAGACTGCTGGCTCGGTGCTGCTGGCTACACGAGGCCCAGCCCCATTTCGCTCGTTACTGCACCCTGGCACCTGAGTCAAATACAGCCAAGTTCCTGTCGAGCCTCTGTGCAGACAGGAGGAAGATGGGG
>NW_007742066.1:0-8174 GCF_000696425.1 Galeopterus variegatus
TATATATATATATACACACACACACAATTGCTCCTATTCTGTGCCTATATATTCAAACACAATAGTAAAAAAACAAACAAATTAAAAACGTAGTCAGTGTTATATTACCAATAATAACCAAGTAATTGATAAAATTACAAGCTTCACACATAGGAAAAATAAGAATTATTACACAATTTTAATTTTTTTGTCAAAATTGTCTCTCATTCATATATGCCTACATAACATTTCCACCTCTAGGAGCATGTCCCATTTTTAATAAAATCTAGGTTTGATTTTGTTCTTGTAGCTGTTTGTGCTGATTTAGTGAAGAATACTCAATGTGCTTAGATAAAATGTTTTCTGACGGAAAAAAATAATATTGTTCCCACCTAAAACGCTTTTTCTCAAGGTAAAAATAGCCAATTTCAGTCTTTCTTTAGAAAAAAAAATCATAGCATCTATATAATAACAATGTGAGAGTCAGAGGGGTGGCTTACCAGGCTATATTTCTGGGAGACTTCCTAAAGCCGGAGTTTCCAATCACACAGGGCCAGTTAAGCCCTTCATCTTCTCTAGGTAGATAAATTGAGTGCTATGCACTTTGCTGTGCAGGGAACTTTTGAATGAAACCTTTTGAAACAACGATCTTGTTTGCTGTGACTGAAAATCAAAAGAGAGCCTTGCGATTTTTTTATAAAATAGGTTTATATGGACGCTGATTCTTTCTTAGAAATGCCTTTATATTACGGAGTATTTACATAATCTTTGTCTTTAATAAATATTTACATCCCATTCCTAAATCAATTATTATCTGGATAGAATTCTGTTTTCATCTGTATTTTATTCAAAGCCTTCTTTATTTATATTAATTGAAATACAAATAAAAAATGCTTTCAGGGTTGTTATAGCATGCCGATGAATAATAAATAAAATTACATTTATGGTGGTATCCACAAAGGCAAAGTTACTGTATTTTTAGAAAAACCGACATCATAACTAAGAGAGCATAAAAGGAAGTAAGGAGTAAATGTATGAAAGAAATGCAAACATATAGAACCCAACATGGGTATGTTATACATAAATGTCATACATTTGTAAAAACAACTCATGTTAAAGATAAATACAACTAAAATGTCTTATTGTCCTTTTAGTGCAATTTCTTTTTTTTTTTTTTAATAAAAGGCAATACTATGATTTTGGAATTTTCTCTATAAAAAAAAATAAGGATCATGCAATAATAGTCAAGCATTCTACTCTGGAATCACTAGAATTGGATTCCTTCTAATCTGATTATTATTCAAGTTATTTAACCTGACTAAACTTCAACCTTATGAGGTTGTTGTGAGAATGAAATTAGATTTTGTGCATATAAAAGCTATTAGCATACTACTCATCACATAAGAAGAGTTCTAGAAATGTTAGCTATTATTATCAATGTTGTAAATAGCTGTCATTGTATGAGAAGTCTAAATTTTCTGTGACAGAAGGGAAAAATACTATGTGTATATGGGTGTGTATGTGTGTAGGAATGCGGGGAAAATAGTATAATTTAGTCAGGCTCTCTCCACATTTCTTGTAAACAAGTTGGGTGGGAGGAGTTAATGTGCATGTGCACCAATGTATCTTTTTAGTTAATTGCTAGTGTGTGTTCTTTAGTTTGTGAAACAGAGTTGGTGGCAGAGATCACATCTGAAAATAGAACATGTTTACTCTGCTGGCATCTACTAGGTTTTTCTTTGGACTTTGCTGGTAGCAGTTGAGTTTCTGAGTTTCTCTGTGGACTGCTTAGCTCTTAGACGTGTGTGTGCTGAATAGACTCTTCTTTCTTCAACCAAGGCTCCAAGGACCTTTTTGCCAGTTACCCAGCTTATAGACCTGCACGTGAAGGGTTTATGAATGGGCTCGAGGGTTCTGTGAGCTCCAGACCCTAGCCCTAGCTCTACAATTGGTGTAGTTGGAGCAGGATTCTGAGCAGGTGCCAAGAAGCCCTTGGAGAAGGAGGAAATGTGGCTACTTTTGAGCATGTTGTGCCCTGTGACCACTTTCCTGTTGACCACAATCTGGCGGCTGCTCACTGCACTGCAAGTCAGCATAGACCAGGCACTACAGTGGAAAAACCCTTGGCAGGGGGAGTAAATGTGGCTGTCCTTGAGTGTGTGGTGCCCAGTGTCCACTTTTCTGCTGACTGGAGCCTGGCTGCTGCTCACTCTGCTGCAAGTTGATCAAGATTTGAAGCAAAAAGCAGAGTGGTTGGAAGCGTGGATAGATGTCCTGGAGGATGACATGCAGCGACTGCTCACTCCAGCTTCTCATACCAGGGAAGACAACAAATCCAGTGATGAGTCGGGGGAGACCGTGTGTCCCCAGGTATGACCTGTTATGCATCAGAAAATGAAGCACAAGCAGCCTATGGGACCAGGCGGGCAACCAGTGGGCAATCCACAGGTGACCCAATTTACCACCTATGTCCCATATACCCAGGTTGACTTAGTTGACTTGGGGAGACAGTTTTGGCAGAAACAGGGGGAGCCCCTGGCTGCTTTGGTGTTGTGGTTATGGGGCCTAGGGGTGGATAGTGTGATATGCTCTGGTGAAGAAATGGAAAAATTGGCCTCCATCACCATGCACCTGTCCCTGTGGCAGCAGCTGCAGAATAGCTGCAGATATGCACAAGGGCCAGGTAATCATTCCTTAATGGAATGGGTGAATGCAGCTGCCCAAACCATGTGGGCAAATGCTGGAGAACCGCCCAACGTTGTTAGTAAATGGCAAACGTATTCTGAGTTATTCTAAATAGTTTGAAAGCTGGGGATGCAGCAGTCCATGTTTAATATGAACACTTGTAGCCCAGATGATGAAAATTTTACAGGCAGCATGAGAGACATAGTGCTGCAGAATGCCCAGTCAACATCCTTTGAGTCACTGATGGCCATACTGGCCCCATACATTGGTTGTCCTATACATGAGGTAATGACCATCATAGTCAGCTTGGGTGAAGTAAAGGATAGAAGACAAGCAAAAGTGGTGAAAGGTGGCGAAGACTAAACCCCCAAGAAATGCTCGGAATGTTATCCCAAAGGGACCAAGCAAGACTAGCCATAAGCAGATGTGGCTTGATTTGCTTGCAGCAGGGGTTGATAGGAAGAAAATTGACCATCAGCCAAATGCAGTTCTGTTTGCCTTGTGGCAGCAATTGCACCCTGAACAGCATTTTACTAAATGTCCAGAAACAGGTAACAAGGTACGCTCAGTGGATTTAAAGGATTTTTTGGTTGCTCCTAAGGAGGCAGATGAAATGTTCAATTTTGAATAGGGATCAGGCCAAGGTGCTCGTCTTTTGGAGGCAGGTGAGGACCAGAGTCCTCGTGTTGAATTGGCAATGATGAAGATGATGCACTGGCTAAGGTAAGATGGCTGGAGAGAGCTCTAGCAGCTGATGTAGCTGGGTGGCTACATTGGACAATGCAGCATGCTGGCTGCAAAACCAGGTGGTCGATGGCTTGCTGGGTGCCACACAATGCCCTAATGGGCAGATGTGCTCCTGATGAGCAGACAGGTGCCCCTGATGGGCAGATAACTTGTGTGAGAGTGTGAAGGGTTTGTGAAGGGGCTCAAGGAGTCTGTGAGCTCCAGACCCTAGCTCTAGCTCTACAGTGAGTATTTTGTTTTTTAAAGAAATGGAGGGTTCTAGAAGGCATGTTCTAGTTTACTATGGAAGAGATGACAAAGCCATGGAAGACACAACACAGAATAAAAGGGTGATAATGTAAATTAAGAAAAAGGAAATGAGAAGAAAAAATAAAAGGGACATCAAATATGAAGAGAAAAATGAAGGTGGATTTAACTTTGAAGTATATTCCTCTAAATACTTCATTAGAGAAAACAAAGCAAACAAAATATATAACACATCTAAAATTGTATAACATTTTATTTTTTGCAAATTATTTTAATCTTTTCTAGGATGTTCTCACAATAACTATTTGAGTTTATGCAGCTAAGTGTTATACCTCCTATTTAACAGAAGAGGAATTAGGGCCTAAAATTTTAAGGTTTACCAAGGTTACATCACATATAAGCAGCAGGGCCTGAAATTAAATCCAATTTTTCTTTAGTACTTTTTCATGATATCAAGTTGTCTCTTCATAAATAAATTTTATTCAAGTGAATTATTTCAAATATTTGTTGAACACCTACCATATACTGAGGATTCTGTCACATACTTTGCATACCTCTTATCATTTATGAATATGTTAGAGAACAGAGTTAAGAACACAGAAATACTAGGTAATTTACCCTAAGTTTTAAATGCCAGTTTGTAAATACCAGCTCCCAGAACTGAGGCTTCAAAACGGATTTATCTGAGTCCAAGCAAAACTCCACCTTTCACACTAGGTTTTGCAAATGAATGGTTTCCCGTTGACTAACTCTCATTGACACCTATTAGTCACTCCATAAATACTTGTTGAAAGACTGAATGAGCTAATGAATAAATTACTAATGAGTGAATGAATGTGCTTGTGGCGTAATCCTGCCGACGACTCTAATTGTAGAGCTAGGGCTGGGTCTGGAGCTCACAGACCCCTCGACCCCATTCACAAACCCTTCACATGCAGGTCTACGAGCTAGGTAACCAGCAAAAAGGTCCTTGGAGCCTTGGTTGAAGTAGGAATAGTCTTTATTCAGCACACACAACACTATGAGCTAGGCAGTACAAAGAGAAACTCAGAAACTCAACCGCTACCGGCAAAGTCCAAAGTAAAACTGAAACTGAGCAGCTGCCAGCAGAGTAAACATGTTCTATTGTTATATGTGAGCTCTCTGCCACCTGCCTGCTTCACAAAACTGCAGAACTGCACAAAAGCAATGAACTAGAAAGATACATGGGTGCACACGTGCACTGACTCCACCTACACACAACTTGTTTACAAGAAATATTGAGGGAGCCTGACTAAATTATCCTATTTTCCCCACAGTGCTCCAATATAAAATCTCTGCACCTCTACCACAGATGTCTGGGAATCAGAAGTTAGGGAATAATATAGACTGCATAAAGAAAGGGTATAAAATTTTTATACAATCACATATTCCAAGTTGCTGCAGTCAGGCAAGGTGTTTGATATTGTTACACAGAAACCTATTTATCATTCATTCCTGTCCCAAAAGGGATTCATTCTAAATGTTGACCTCAATTCAAGCAACCCTTTCTATCAAATTGAGTGGGATTATTGCCTTCTTATTTGCTGTGGCAAGACAAAAAGCTGTTTAGTTAAATAACCCTGTCCGTTATGTGAGCTCATTCAGAGCAGGAATGTCAGTTTATTTCACTTCTACATCCCCACCACCTAGAAAATTTACCTTTAGGCACATTATAAACACACTGGGCTCAGCCTGCCCTCTCACACTAAACGAATGACTCAAAAGTCCAAAAGTTGGTGCAAGGATTGGAAGGTTTATCCAGATAACCAGTACTCAAGTAAATGTGTAACCAAGCAAACAAAGAAAAAGAGGAACAGTGGTGTCCACTTTATCCTAGGCCCAATCGGTGGAGCCAACCAAGGCAATAATTGATAAAAATGGTTCTCCCCACTCTTGTTGGCACAAAGAAAAAGAGTACTGACTAGATTTAAATCAGAGAAACAAACTGTAGCATTTACCTACGTAGCAGCAAATGCAATATGACCAAACAGCAAGAGAGGGCTCAGAAAATCAGAGAAAGGTAAAGAGAATTTCAGTGGCTTCTGGACTTCCAGTGTGTGTACAATGTGGGAATGAATCCCCACCACTTTCATGAATTCCCTGTTGGGGGAACCTCAAGCAAGATCTTCAGTGTGTGGGACTAGCCTTCCCATCTCTGCTAGTGACCTATCAAGAAAAGCCATTGCTGGTCAGAGGAAGCATGCTTCTCACAGGTTGAGAGGAGTTTAAGCTGTAGTCATCCAGCATTCACTTTAAAGAGGAAAAAAAGAAAAAGGGAGAGTAAAAGAGAACAAAGCATGGTCTTGTCAGAATTTAGGCCAAGGGCTCCAGAAGAGACTTACCAGCAGCAGAGACATGGGAGCAAAATAGTCCCAGTGGGCACTTGCCTCTTGCAGCTAGCATCTCCTCTAGTGCCCAGGGCTTTCCAATCTCCACTGGTGCAGATATTAGAGCAGCACATGTGTTCCACGTGGAAAATCTCAGGGCCATTCCCAGCACCCAGAATTCCCTTACCTCCTGGCTTGTACCAAATTAGGCTCTTGGGTCATAGAATGAACAATGTACCCAGCAGTAAACGCTTTACTGAAAGAGAAGAAGGACTTATGCATAAGGGGGTAGCTACAGTAAAGCCAGCCCTCCCCACCAGCGGAGCTATTCAGAGTCTTTTACAGGGAAAAGAGTTAAGGGGTGCAGGACAGTCTCATTGGAGGTGCTCCATTCTATTCTTCCTGGTTGTGTCATGGGTGCGTGTTCAGTTAGGGCTGTGGTCCCTGCGCCTGCTCAGTAGGTCTGAGATGGTGGTGGTGTTCATTATCATCACCCCAGGAGGATCACTGTAGCAGTCACCTTGACACTTGTGCACATGCAGGAATCCCTAAACAGATTTTAAAGTTAATCTGTAATTTCATTTTTACAATTACAGTAAACAACCCTTGGGGAGGGGTTTTGCAACTCAGTGAGTATTCTTCTCCCTCTTATTTCAGTTTATTTTATCAGGGCAAGCCATGGGGTAATCATATGCCCTGGGGGGTGGAGGGAAGGTCTCATGACTAATGAGTGGAAAAGTAACAAAGTGTCATCTGCAGGGAAAATGGAATTGGTTTGGTTCACAGGCCTGGCCTTACTGTTTCACACACACAGCACCTAATCCATTCGTTCTGCAAAGCTGAATATAAGGTAGGAATTTTCCTAAAGTTTTGTTTTGCTGAGGCTTGTAGAATTAAAAACCATTATTGACTTATATTATCTCTGCTCTCTGACTATCATCAACTGAGTTTTAAAAATATGAATTACGAAATTGACGTGCTTTTGAATATCTGGTGATGACTATGGTTTGAAAGCAACATCTGACTCATGAAGAAAGAAAAGGTACATGTGTTTGTTATACCTCAAATTCTATACAACAGCAACTAAACCAGCCTAATCTATGGGTTTTGAAACAACCCAAGAATCTTTTTTTCCTTTTTCTTTTTCTTTATTTATTTAATTTTATTTTGTCAATACACAATGTGGTTGATTATCGTGGCCCATTACTGAAACCTCCCTCCCTCCTACCTCTCCCCCCTCCCTCCTTAAACACTATTACTAGAGAAAACGATACATAATAGGAAAGGCCGAACACCATCATATGTAATAAAATCCTGAAATGTTGTCTTATGAAAAGATTTCTTACACATTTCAGTTCTTTTCAACTGCCACCAACTTCATCAGATACTAATTTAATCTGAAATACTTTTAATGACTTCCTAAATGTGCTCATGCCTTCCATACCTATCCATCAGAGTATACTTCACTTTCTGTTGTAGTGCTTAAAAAGATTATTGTTTGTTCCTGTTTCAAACTTCAATATTTCCCACAACATAGAAAAGTGATTATTGCCTTGTTTTTAGACAGATTTGAGAGATGAACAAACTCCCAAACTTAACAATATCTAATTGAAACAATGATTCACAACTTTACAGAGAAGTGAGGGTAATTCATTTGGAAAGCCCCACAGATCAATGTGCATCCTACTCCCATTTGCCAAATTTAAAACTTTTGCTAAAGCAGTGTGTACTTTGTGCCACAAAATCCTCTGTAAAATGACAGAATGAGCTTCCTCCATCCCCACTATCTCCACAAGTATCCCCTGACCTTTATAGATCAGTGAAACCATATTGATAAATATTTATCTCTCTCATCTTAGAATTCCATAGCATTTACTAGCTTTATTGTAGTTTTTTAAAATTTCTCCATCACATGCTAACTTCAACAAATGCATTATTTTATATGCACAGTAGTTTTATTTCCATGTTTGTAACAACAATCTCCCTGACAGGTTTAAAATTAAGGGTTCTTCAAAGAAACTATTGTATCTACCACAGAGTTGGCACATAGTATTTGATTTTAAAAATTATCGAATAAACAAGAATGTGAGTGTATCATTATATCATCCAATTCAAAATTACTGGCTGAGTAAAATAACCTGTATAAATACCGCCCATTGATCTGAAATG
>NW_007742066.1:8840-9905 GCF_000696425.1 Galeopterus variegatus
AGATTAAGCTATACATTGTGGGCAACGAATTCAGTGCCTTCAGTCGTCTAACTCTAAACTGTTTGGTTAAACTACTGTTCCTGGGAATCTTTGTCACTCACATTGGCAAGTACTTTAATTTGATCATTAATGTTATAATTTGAATATGCATTCACTCTGAAATTTCTTTGCAACTGTCAGATAAAGTAGCACATTTTCTTCTTATTTTTATAGCCTGCTCACCCTCTGCCTCTGAAATATTCAATAAGAATATTGGAAGCAAAATTATTTATCCCAGGAAAATGGTAGTTTAGGCTATTGAAAAGTCATGCACAATTTCAAAACTTACATCACATTTTACCACATTACAAAAGAATCTCCTCTAATAAAATGAACAAGGTAATACTGACATTGACCTGTTCTTGGACCTCATTTTCCACAAGTACAGTCATATTAGATTGAGATGAAAGTTTTCACTTCCTTGCTTTCCAACTTTATGTATGGGAAATACAGTTTCCCTTGAGCTGGAAAAGCCTACTGAGTTAAATTCTTATCTCCTTGTGTGTGACACAAAGAAGACAAGCCTCGAGAGCTAAATAGTGGAAATAATTATAGATGGTCCTCTCTCACTGCTTGAGTGTGGACTCTGGCAGCATTGGGATTTTTAACTTGGCATATAATATTTGAAAAAACCTACTGTATCATTATTTTTCTTTCAAAAAATTGAAATAAAAATCATTTTACACTTCTATAACAATAAAAAAGGAAAATGTGCTTTTGTTTTAAATTTGACCTTTTTGGTTCATAAAACAGATTTGCACATGACTCTACATTCCAAGGCTGATTAAATATTTACTAAATAGTTTTATACTGTCTTCTTTGGAACTACACCTTGAAAAATATGTCAAATAATCTGTTTGAAACAGTCGCTTTTTTTTCCTGAGTTTAAAAACAAACAATAGGTATTCAGGAAGAGTATTCTGACTTTTCAAATACCTTTGTAAGTATTCGAGGCAATGTGCCATTTTGGTGTATTATTAAAGACCCATATTGATTACAGTGACATTTGTTGCTCTGAAGAAAGTA
>NW_007742066.1:10413-12114 GCF_000696425.1 Galeopterus variegatus
TGCACTTTGCTTGTGCTCAATACAATTATTATTTTGAGAAATAATAGTAAACTTTAAAAAGTTTTACATTTCCTGAATGAAGTTGTGGCTTAGTCTGAATGAATTCTTTTTTCTTGACCGAAAAGCCAAGTTTTATTTTTTGGAGTTAAAAAGATGAGAATAAAAATCTATTTTCTGGGGACTTTTGTTTTGGAAACCTGAACTTTGATTCTTTCACATAGTCTCTTAGGCTACCGATTACCTAATTTTAAAAGGACAGGCATTTTAATAATATTTAACTTTTTAAATGGGATAAATAAGCCAGAAGAATATGTCTTTACTATCTTTAGGAAACTAAATATTAGTGCCACGTGTTAATGAAGATTTAAGTTCCAAAATAATTTTAAATTCTTAAAGGTAAGCAAAGAAAATTAAAGCAACTTCATCAAAAACAACAAACTGACATCAACTGATCCTATCATCTGTTGTAGTTAGGGTAATGTTTACACACAGTTTACTTTGTCAGATCCAATTGAATTACACCAGTAAGTACCTATTTGGATCAGATCTGCTTTCCTTTCTCTATAGGACTGTTCTAACATAAATCAGAACTTTCAATAACCCACTCAATATTAATCACAAATTAATCTTTCCTGTTTCAAAGAAATTTTTACCCTGTACAGTCTAATTTTGATCACATTTATTAATTCAAATACTTAACCAAATTGCAAATGTATCTAAATTGTGCTTTTTCCTGCATATTCAATGCAAGGAAATTGTTACAGTGTTGATATTCAACACTTACTGAAATGGCAGCATTTTCCAAAGGAAAGTAATTGCATTTGGAATTCAGTATAAGGTGTTTGTATGCTTGTTAATATTTTCCACATGATCAAGATAGTTCCACTGTAGATGACAGTTTTTTCAAGAATGTGAATTACAAACGTACCAAGCAATCCAGGTATGCTTTTCTATTTATCAATAAACAAGAACATCAAGGATGGTAAAGGCCACACTACATTAAGAGTTGGCTGTACGTCTCAAGCTGAGAGATTTATATATACATTCTTCACTTGTGGCAGAAAGTTACTATAACCATTTTCAGTGGCCCTTTCAAAACAGCAAATATCTCTTCATGCAAATGCTGCTCAATCCTAATCTACCAATATTGTCCCTAGGGTAAAAACACTGGTAAATGTGCATATGCCAAAAAAGCATTCAGACTTTTTTGCTCCCATAATATTATAAAGTCGTTATTCCAATAGCATTCATGAAAAAATAGCTGGAGTTTCCAATGATTCATAATACCTTATTGCCATTAGAAAATTCAGATAGACAGCCAAATAAGTCCAGTCATTCCTTGTTATTCACAGTAGTTATGTTCTACGAGAAAGTTACCGCAAACACTAAATCAGCATATATTGAGGAATTAATTGCTCCTAGGTGAAATACAGGGTTAGGTTTCTGTGAGCCTCTGTTTACAACAATTTATCAAGTCACCAGCAGACAACTTTTTTTATGTGTGTTTCTATATAAAGACACCTTATTTAAGATAGATTGTTAATTCATTAACATTAAATTGAAAGCCAACAGCACTATTACTCATGCCTGAACAAAGCTTATCTAGCACATATTTTTTCCAGAAGTTACTTCTTGCACTCAGGAATACTAGACAGCACTTGAGCACTATGGTTGGGGGCCATTTTAAACATCAAAATCACC
>NW_007742066.1:12583-15295 GCF_000696425.1 Galeopterus variegatus
AGGAATACTAGACAGCACTTGAGCACTATGGTTGGGGGCCATTTTAAACATCAAAATCACCAAAAAAAAAGGACAAAAGTGTAGAAACTGTGGTATTAAATAGACCATGGAAATGCCACTTGTTTAAAGTACCAGAGCTGAAACAGGAAGTCAGAGCATCACCTTGTTTGACCTGAGCTGAGAATTTGTGCACTGGGTGACTCAAACTTTTTGCTGCCCTGAGCAAAACATCTGCGAATGAACATGAAAGTGACATGAGTATTGATTTAAGGTCTACAGGTACATTTTAGTGAATAAAAGAATTCACAAATATGGAATTCACAAGTAATGTGGATTGACCACAGACAGACAGACATTCAGATAGCCTCCTGCATGTATGGCCTTGTTTCCTCCGGTGCCAATAATTTTAATGTTATAATTTATAAATACATTTTATTGTATTTCTTTATATATATACATATGATGTTATAATATATAATGTAATTCATTCGATAGCACTTATGTTGTTTATTTTCTGATTATAAAAGTAAAAAAAGTGTTTATTTTAGAAAAGAATTTGGAAAATATTGAAACGTATTAAGAAGTGAAATAAATTACACAGAATCTGCTATCTGAAGGTAAATAACATCAGAAAAGTTACAGTGTATGAATAATATCTCTAGCAGTTTTAAATTAACTTAAACTCCTGTTGGACATTTATGGTGTACTTTTTGTCATAGTTATAAAGAAACTGTGATAACATTTATTTTCCTGTTTTTTCCTTTATTTTGGATTATTAGAATTTCAGGATAAAAGAAAATCAGTATTTTAAGATTATTAATTAGTAAGAGATGATTATACAAACTTATATCCTCAACAGCTGTATGTAACTATGCTCATTTCATCTCACCATTTTTTCCTGGTGTTGGGAATAATCATTCACACACACACACACGTGCACACACACCACTGCAAATTAGGTAAACATTAACATTTTTTTCTTTTACAATACACCTACACAATTGTCTTTAAGTTGAGTTTTTAAAAATACCACTTTACCTCTAACTTTCCCTTTTCTGTGAATTGTGTATTGATGTAATTTGCACAATTTTTTATTGTGACAGAATTTTGTTGTGTTATTCATTTGTGTAAACTCATTTTGAATTAGCCCCTATTTATCACATTTACAACAGATTATTTTACTCAGTTTATCATTAACATTTTGTGGCTAATTGTCTCAGTATTCACTACCTTTATATTTGTTTTGTTAATAGAAAGCCCTAAATATTGCCCCAAACTTTCTTCCTTTTGAAATCATCCCCATCTCAATTAATGGTCCTCCAGATTCTCACATGCAAAATATTTGTGGTCAATCTTGGTACATCTCTTTCCTTCATACTGCTCCTGTAAATTCTGTCAGAACATGCCATTACTCCAATCAGCTCCCACCACTGCCACTGCTAACAATTCACTCTATGTAACCATCATCTCTCACCTCGATTATTGCAATATCTTTCTGACTGATCTCTATGCTTCCACCTCTGCCCCCGACCTATTTTCCACACAGTTGCCAGAGTGATCCTATTAAAATGTCATGTCAGATCAGATCAACACTACAAAAGTTTTCTCTGTAAAAGCCAAATTGCTAAAATGGCCTACTGAATGCTACGTGTTCTGCAAACTTTTACACCTTGTCTGCCGTCATGCAATCTCCCCATCACTCTGCTGAAGTGCACTGGTCTCTGCTTTTCTTCGATGAAACCAGACATGCCTCTTGGCTCTTCCCTATACTTGGAAAGCCCTTGAGAGTGAGCCTCTTAGAATCATGTGAAACCATCCTCTCTACTCTTTTATTATTAAACTTATAATTTTTAGGTGAACTTCATGAGCATAGGCATATTCTCTATTAATAATCCATTTAGCAAGCATTATTAATAGTTCTTTATAAGGTTTACACTTACTAACGATCCCAAACCACCTTTTTGCTAGATAACTATTCTTCCACTTAGCAGTAGGCAATAGCCTTGCAATAACTAATATTTGATTTTGAATATATAACTAATTTTAAAACAGCCTATCCTATTAAGAAATAAATTTTCAATAAAATTGTCTTTCTATATTTAATAAGTTTTATTAAAATATATGTTCCATAGCATTTCGATCAATTATAGTACTAAAATTGTCCCTGGTAACTTAATCCAGATTTTTTAACACCCAGAGCCTTTGATCAAAAAAACCTAAAAGCGTAAACTTAGATCCCATAAAAATTAAAACTAAAAATATAGCTTATTTACATATTTTGATAGCAAAAGTTTACAGTGAGATGATCAGGACACTTTCAAATGTAAAGCAATATGATTTTCAAGGAGAAAATGAAAAGTGAAGTATCAAAAAGTTTTACTGTAAAGAAAGAACATGTTCAAACACTTACAAATGAGTGATAGTGAGTGTGATGGTTAATTTTATGGATCTTGTTGGCTAAGCTGCTGTGCCCAGTAGTTTAACCGAACGCTAGCCTAGGTGCTGAGAAGTATTTTTTAGGTGTGATTAACATTCATAAATGCTGGCGAGGTTGCGGAGAAAAAGGAACTCTCATACATTGTTGGTGGGACTGCAAAATGGTGCAGCCTCTATGGAAAATGGTATGGAGATTCCTCAAACAGTTGCAGATAGATCTGCCATATGACCCAGCTATCCCACTGCTGGGAATATATCCAAAGGAATGGAAATCAT
>NW_007742066.1:15747-23581 GCF_000696425.1 Galeopterus variegatus
GTGATGGGCCATAATAATCATATACATTGTGTATTGACAAAATAAAAATTTAACGAAAAAACAAAACAAAACAAAATTAAAAACCTTGGTTTAAAAAAAAAACAAACATTCATACTCTATTGATTTTAAATAAATCCCATTACCTTCTATAATGAACAAAACAAAATTAAAAACCTTGGTTTAAAAAAAAAAACAAACATTCATACTCTATTGATTTTAAATAAATCCCATTACCTTCTATAATGTAGGTGGTCCTCATCCAATCTGTTAAATGCACTGAAAGCAAATACTGAAGTTTCCCAAAGAAAAAGAAATTTTACCTCAAGAATGCAACATAGAAATTCTGCCTGAATTTGTTTACCACCTACCCTGTGGATTTCAGACTCAAAACTACAACAATTCTTTGTGTATGTGGGTGTGGGGGCAGTCTGTATGTGAGTGTATACGATATCAGAAACAACCCCTATAGACATACATAAGTTTAACTTTGTGGTCAGACTATCTGATAACTTATCCATAACATAAAGGGAAGCTAAAAATGAGATTGTAACCTCAGCAATGGTTTAAAATTTTACGTCCTTTACCGTGGAAAGTGGAAGTAAACATTGAGAGAGAATTGCAAAAGATAAGCTCATAAAATTAAATGTTTAATTCAGTATGTTCTGGAAAAATTACACATGCCAAGTGGGAAAATGACAAAGTATTTAGAGTGTAGACCATTTAAATTATTATAATTGCTCTCTGAAAGGAGTTTGTTTATAGGTGTGCAATAGTGAGATGGGCCTTGGAAATAAGTAGTGGAAGAGTTTGAGAATTTTCCATTGCAGCAATATGGACTTTCAAAGTATTCGTTAATTTCTATTTTTAGTTTTATTTACTGCTGTTAAACAAAGAATTGGAATAAAACTTATGTGGCATTGTCACAAGAAAACTGAACAGAATTTAAATATTTAAATCGGTTTTGAAATCCAGATTAATATTTCTAAATATACAGTGAGTAATGGAAAGATTTTATTGTTGGTGTTCATGACCAGAAAAAGAACTTTATCATTTTTAGACTTGAAAAAATTTCCTGTTTTGTTTTTTGCTTGATATTCCTTAATGTGGCTGCTATTGCTGTTATATTTTTATTTCCTTCACAGGATGCTGTTTTATAACCCATTTGGGGTCATGCCTGTTAATAAATGGCATTAAGTGAAGGTTGACTGGCAGGAATCTAAATTTGCATTTTATTTTAAGTAAATCATATGCAGATTAACTGCCATTTGGGTTGGTAAATCCCTAAATATACATCAGCTAACCGCTATTTGATTATTTTCTCCAGTTAATATCATGTGATATGATGATCCAATATATATTCATATAATTCTTCTATTAAAGAGGAACAGTATGTAAACCAGAATTATGTAAATTTTCTTTAACTAAAATAATGGTTAAATTTAAATATGCTAAATATCACTACAAATATGTTTTATATGTTAAAAATTTAAGAAACCTTTCCCTTTCCTTAGGTGCCAAACATATATAAAAAGTTAAAATAAATTATCTAAAAATAGATTTTGCCCAGTTAAGAAAACTCTGTTGTGACACTATCATGCATAAGAAATACTGAAGAATATAGCTTTATGTACCACTGAAATAATGCCAACCTTTTATCAATTCCCAGGGTTTGCTTTATTCATCATTCAAAATGATGCCACCTCACGATTTACTGTAAAATCTCAATGTTTTTGAAGAACTTTTAAACAAATGTTGACAGATTTGATGCTGCCATTTTATGAGATGACTAAATCAGAAGTCACATTTGTATGTTTACATGCAAAAAGTATTGCTATAATATTGTATATCTTGATTTATTTTTATATTTCATTCTTCATTTTGTATGATTTTATAATATATATATGAGCACAACAAATCCAGGGTAAGGTCAACTTTGATGTGTTATAGTACTGTGGAATATATCCACATGCAATGCAATTATATAATATATAATTGAATGGTGCTTCAGTGTTTACAAGCACTGCTCATGTTTATTTCTTATACCATTTATTTTATCTGTAGAAAAAATTGGCTTTTGTATATTAATTTGCATCTTAAATTAAATAACCTCAAAAGAATGGTCTTTTTCTCTAATACACAAACATTATAAAAAATTCCCTCTATATTGGCAATTCATAATTGTTTACTGATGCTTACACTCTCGAAATATATCAATTTTTAAAAGCACACTTTTAGATATTATCCAAACCTAGAATGATATTGATTATTTGGGTAATATCTCTAATACATGACTTAAGTGCCTTCTAATAAAACATGTGATGCCCAGTATAAGAGCGTCCAAATGTATAAGATATGCTGCTCTCCATAAATTTACTAGCTAGTGCAGAGGTTATCAGTAAATTTTCTGCCAGTGCCATTTCATGGATAATGCTTGGACATTAATGAATACTACAGTTCTCATATTCAGTGGGGCTGAGGCACAGATTGGCCAGGTGTATCCATTAAAGAAAATATCATAATCTCTGGAGGGGCATGTAGTATAAAATTCACCAATCCCACCCACCTACTGGAAATTCCTGGGATGACTAATGACAGTTTGACACTGTTTCCAGAGAAAGTGAGTTTGAAGAAAAGGAGGTGTGACATTCTAAATCATGCAGCAAGGAAAGAGCAGTTTTTGTTTGTTTGTTTGTTTGTTTTTTGTCTTTTTTTTGTTTGTTTGTTTTTTTTTTGTCTTTTGTCTTTTTCCGTGTCCGGCAACAGATTTGCAACCCTCAGTGTTGCCCCCGTACCGGACCGGGGACCAGCAACGGGATTGCAACCCTCGGTTTGTTTGTTTGTTTGTTTTTTGTCTTTTGTCTTTTTCCGTGTCCGGCAACGGATTTGCAACCCTCAGTGTTGCCCCCATACCGGACCGGGGACCAGCAACGGGATTGCAACCCTCGGTGTTGCTCCCGCGCCTCGCTCAGCCAGTGAGCGGGAACCGGTCTGTATGTGGGATCCGAACCCTCGGTGGGAGCGCCGCCGTGCTTCCCAAGCAGCGCACTGTAGCAGTGCACCACCGGGCTGGCCCAAGTAAAGAGCAGTTTAAAGCATGGGAAGAATTATGAGGAACCATTCAAAGAAAAAATAGCTTGTTCAAAGTGAAAGATTCATAACACAAAGAAATAAAAGTTATATTTTTAAACATAGAATAAGGACATATTACTCTCTCTTAGTATTGGGCACCTTTATATGTTGGGATGATTGGAAACAAAAACATGTTCTTGCTTATATTTTTAGTTAATGATTAGGTAAACCTAGAATGTTTCCCTGTCAAAATGTGTGGAAGAGAAAGGGAGAAGGTGGGTATGGTGACTGTATCCAGCAAACTGAGAAATTATTGCAGTTTCGTTGATATAGTTCTAGGATATGATGATGATAAGTGAATGAAAAGGACAGACTGCTCATGAAAGATTTTTAAAAGAAATAAATTCAAATAGAGGATTGGAGTTAGGAATGAAGAAATAAAATTCAGAGATGGCTAGAGATTGAATTTAGGGTTGAAATGAATTAATACAAATATAAAATTGTAAAGTATTATACTCAAGTAGGTGGCTAACAGATTCCTAATGCTGAAGCAAACATCTGGAAACTGTACAATTGCTCAATACCCACCGACAATGTGTAATTGCTATACACTTGCCTTTACTGTTTATATGGGGTCTGAGAAGTCGGGCCAGAGGCCACAGGGACAAAACCATCCTCAAAATGTGTTCACAGAGGCACTTTCACAGACATTGTTTTTAAAGTACTCATCCAGATGTGATCTCTGGTATCAACCCAGCTTTTGGAATTTGGAATATGATAGGTAGCTATTTATCAAGTTCTCTCTCTCTCTCCTCTCTCTCTCTCTCTCTCTCTCTCTCTCTGTCTCTCTCCACTCTCTATCTCCATCTCCATCACCATCTATATCACTGTCTCTCACATCAACACCATGCTATGTGAACCAACAAGGCCCAAATGTCAGGAGTGATAGTCAAATTTTATTTAATTTCCAGTTAAGTAAAACAATCCAGATAAGGTTCTGGCTGAGGACAAAGGAAATGGAATTGGCAGAAGAGCAAGAGCATTAAAAATGCATTTACAGTCTGTGAACACTTATACCATATAAAGCAACTGCAAAATAAAGTGCCTATTTTGTTCATTCTCCCTCACACAGTATAATACACAGACTAGGGTTTAGTCACTTCCTAGAAAAATAAAATGCTGAAAATTTTATTGTTTTCAAAATTCATGGACTGTTTCTCCTTAGCTGCCTAATTGTGTGGATCTTTGGTAACCTTCAAGAAAACAATTTCATCAGGGATGACTGTCAAAGTAGAAGAACAATGAGGTGAGAAGAACAAAAAAAGAAGGGAAGCAGGAATCACAGATTACTTTTTATTTTTTTCTAATAGGCGAAGATAGGGAAAAAAAGAGTGAAAGAGGAGGAAATAAAGCAGAGGTAATGAGAGCTTGGAGCCACAGGATCAGCACATGAAGGTACTTAAACGTGCACTTAGGAACACTATCCGTTCTTAGATGGGACCTGCCTATATTTGCTGTTAATGCTGACTGCATATTACTCTATGATTATGCTCATTTATTGCATTTACATTTTCTCATATGTTCTAACATTTTCACAAATACCCAAATGGATGATTGTATCTTTTTCCTCCCCTAAGTCCTTCCTCTGGCTCACACATCATTATACTGCCTTTCTTCCCTAAGCCCTTCTTATGATAAGAAGGGCTTAGGGAAGAAAGGCAGTATAATGATGTGTGAGCCAGAGGAAGGACTTAGGGGAGGAAAAAGATACAATCATCCATTTGGGTATTTGTGAAAATGTTAGAACATATGAGAAAATGTAAATGCAATAAATGAGCATAATCATAGAGTAATATGCAGTCAGCATTAACAGCAAATATAGGCAGGTCCCATCTAAGAACTGATAGTGTTCTTAAGTGCACGTTTAAGTACCTTCATCTGCTGATCCTGTGGCTCCAGGCTCTCATTACCTCTGCTTTATTTCCTCCTCTTTCACTCTTTTTTTCCCTATCTTCGCCTATTAGAAAAAAATAAAAAGTAATCTGTGATTCCTGCTTCCCTTCTTTTTTTGTTCTTCTCACCTCATTGTTCTTCTACTTTGACAGTCATCCCTGATGAAATTGTTTTCTTGAAGGTTACCAAAGATCTCCAAATTGCTAAACTTGTTACCAGCTTTATCATTGTAGCCAGGTTCTCTGCAAATTTGACAGTGTTAACAAACCATTTCTAAAATGTCTGCTCTCTTTTTATCTATGAAAATGTGTTCTGTTTGTTCCATACTGAATCCTGAGTCTTTTTTATTATGTTATTCCAAATTATTGCTTTATTTTTATTTATTTAACCCTTTTTTCTCTTATGTATTGAGTTCTAAATATTTGATCAGACCCTTATGTATGGAACATTAAGACTTGTCAGTGAGCTCACACACTAATTGGGTTGTTAGGTATGCAGATAGTTAGACAGTGTTCAAGGGAAATGTTATAAACACACATTTGTGAGGACAAAAGGTGCTTTCTGCTTGTGGAAAAGCTTCAGTGTTAAGCGACTATCAGAAACTGGCCTTGACAGTGAAATAAATTTCACCAAGCATTTGATAAATTGCTTATCAGTCTCTTTTATTTATACAATAAATGTCCTTTGATGGAATCATGGGCCCTGCCTGTCTCTGAAAACAAAAAGAATCCTCTCCAAGGGAAGACTATTACAGTTCCTTATAGCACTTTAGTTCACATGTGTCTGTTTTGTGCGCCACCTCAGGATGCATTTTCAAAAGCGCAAAGTACTCATTTATCACTTACAAAGTATCTATGCATATAAAATTGATCAAAGGCAGGTATCCTTAAATTTTTCTAACCTAGGCATAAGATCTTGTCTACTCTTCAGAATAACTTAAAAGCAAACTATATACTTATTGATGCATTTAAATATGGAAAGTTAAGTGACAAATTTTATAAATCCAGCATCTTATTATCATTTAATAACATTACGTGCTTTTATTATTATTTTAATTTTCAAGTAATCTAAAAAGCTTTCACGAGGGCAATTTAATGAGGTCAAGTGGACTGATTGGTGGAAATAATAGCGCATTATATACACATAATAATCTATGATTTACAAATCAATATAACTTAATAACCTGCAAAAGAAAAAAAATAGTGAATTCTGCATTTTTTAGAAACCATAATGGAGCTTTATTAAATTTGAGTGATGTGTTCAAAGTAACACAGTCAGCAAGTAAAGGAATTTAGAGAAAAATAATCATGTTCCTATTTATTGTCATGTATTTTGCCACTGTATGTGTCTCCCTTATTAATGATATTCTAAAAAAATAAGAAAGATATCAAAAATTATTTTTCCTGGTAAATGCAAGCCTTGCCCTAATGAAACCATATGGGTTGCAGTTATGAAAAATTTTTCACTTCGACTAAACCTGAATTTCAAATAGTTAATGGTTCTCTTTAAATTTGAATCAAATGTTAAAGATTTATGATCAGTCCTTCACTTTGTTGAAATGGTGAGCTTTGAAACTTTTGAGGTTTATGAGCATTGTATAGCAGTAATTTAAATCTTATAGATTATGCTTATTTCAATTACAAACAAATGAACNACATCTGGAAATTACTTTGGCATATTAGTTGTAATAATAATAATTGGATGTTAGTTGATGAAAAAATATGGATTCTAATATAAATCACTTTTTAAAAACATCTACTATTTACCTAAGAAATTTATAGAACTAAGAAATGACTAGCTAGCACAACCACTATTTAAGCATAAATTAAAAATAAATAAATAAGCACATTAGCATTGAAGTAAATAATTTTTCAGTACAGTGACCTTTAAGTTGTTTGTCAAGAGAAAGCTTTTGTGACAATGGCTCCAATAACTATGACTATATTTTTTTCATTTTTAATTGAAACATAACTCATTATACATATTTATGGGGTACAGAGTTGACTATCACAGTATGTTATGATCAAATCAATGTTATTAGCATGTTCATCATTATAAATCATAATTATTCTTTATGTCTATTACTCAGTTACTCCCTAACCACCCAACCCTTCCTTTCCCAACTCTAGTAGCTATAGCTTTGTTCTCTCCTCTTGGAAGTTCAACATTTTATTGTGGTCTTTCTTTTCTTTTTTTTTTNAATACACAGACTAGGGTTTAGTCACTTCCTAGAAAAATAAAATGCTGAAAATTTTATTGTTTTCAAAATTCATGGACTGTTTCTCCTTAGCTGCCTAATTGTGTGTGTGTGTGTGTCTGTTTTATGAATTAAAGATTGTGGGTTTAAATTATCCACAAAATATATAATGCACATAAATTCTATGCTATTAGCCACACATTAACTGAATCAAAAGATCATTAAAGGCAAAAATTAAAAGTACTTTTTATTCTTACCTTGTGTCTCTCAGAATATCTAGCACAGTTCAACTAATAAACTTGTTGAAAATATAAGAAATATATAAATGCATATTATCTTTCTGTGACTAAAACAATTTACCCTTAAGATAACTGCCTAGTGGTCAAAGTAAAATAATTTTTAAACTAAAAATAGAGTTTTTCTTTATGAGGGGGCAGGTTAAATATATGACCTTAACTTAACCAAGACTGTTATCTCACAAGTGGTAAAAGATTCACCTTTGTGTGCTTGGTTGATTGAGACCAGCTTACTAAATTTTTTTGTTTAAGTACTTCAGTGATTAACACAAAAAAGTGCACAGATCAATAAGCAATGCCTGCCGTGTTATCCAGATAT
>NW_007742067.1:0-645 GCF_000696425.1 Galeopterus variegatus
CTCAGCCAGTGAGCGCACCGGCCATCCCTATATAGGATCTGAACCTGTGGCCTCAGCGCTCCCAGCACCACCGCGCTCCCAGCCCCAGCACCGCACTCTCCCGAGTGAGCCACAGGGTCGGCCCTTCTATGTGCATTCTGCTACACCTCATTGGAGTTCCATAAATTTCAATTATATCCCATTGGTTAATAGAGTTGTTCATGTCTTCCATATCTTTACTGATATGTCTACCTGTTTAAACAATTATTTGAGAGGTATTTAACCATCCTATTAAATTATGGTTCTGTCTATTACTTCTTGAAGTTTTATCAGTTTTTTTCTTCATGTATACTATGGAGTACTACTCTGCCATAAAAAAAGAATGAAATACCCCCGTTTGCAACAACATGGATGAACCTGGAGAAACTTATGTTCATGTGTGGGAGCTAAGAGAGAAGGGAAGGCAGGAAAGGAAGACCACAGTAGTGCCGTAATCCAACAGCAGGAGAGAACATTCCTAGGGCTACAAATTAGCGTTGAGGGGAGAGGGGGAAGGGGAGGGAGGTTGGGGGATAACCAGGAGGGGACAAAGGGTCCAAAAGTAATTTCTGGTAATGGATATGCCCCCATTATGAATCTGGTCCCCACATCATGGGCAGGAGGAAA
>NW_007742067.1:2479-4728 GCF_000696425.1 Galeopterus variegatus
TTTTTTTTCTTTCTTTCCTCTTTCTTTCCTTATTTTTTAGCTCCCACTTATGACTGAGGACATGTGGTATTTCTCTTTCTGTGCCTTGCTTATTCCACTTAGCACAATTTTCTCCAATCCAGATCCATGATGTTGTGAATGACAATTTTATTCTTTTTTATGATTGAGTAATATTGCATTGTGTATATATAGCACATTTTCCTTATCCAATCAGTCATTGACAGACATTTAGGTTGGTTCTATATCCTAGCTATTGTAAATAGAGCTGCAATAAACATGGGAGTACAAGTATCCCTTCAACATGATGATTTCCGTTCTTTTGGATATATACACAGCAGTAGAATTGCTGGATCATAATGTACTTTATTGTTTTCCCTAATAGCTGCACTAATTCACATTCCCACCAATAGTGTATAAGAGCTCCACTTTCTCTGCATTCTCACCAGCAGTTGTTATTTGTCTTTTTGATAATAGCCAGGCAAACTTGAGTGAGATGATATTGCATTGTAGATTTGATTTGCATTTCCCTTATGATTAGTGAGGTTCAGCATTTTTTCATTAACCTGTTAGCTATTAATATGTCTTCTTCTGCAGTGTCTCTTCAGCTCCTCAGCCCATTTTTTAAAACAAAATACATATATTTTTTAATTGTTAAGTTGTTTGAATTCCTGGATATTAAGTTGTATATTCTCGATATTAATTCCTTGTCAGAAGCATACTTTGCAAATATTTTCTCCCATTCTGTATGTTGTCTTTTCACTTTGTTAATTGTTTCCTTTGCTATGCAGAAGCTTTTTAGCTTGATGTAATACCATCTCTTTATATTTTCTTTTGTTGCCTGTGTTTTTGAGGTCTTATTCATAAAGTCTTTGCCCAGTCCTACGTTCTGAAGTCTTTCCCCTATGTATTCTTCTAGTTTTGTAGTTTTAATTCTTTAGTGTATTTTGAATTGATTTTGGTAAATGGCAATAGGTAAGGGCCTAGTTTCATTCTTCTACACATAGATATTCAGTTTTCCAAGCATTTATTGAAGAGTATGTCCTTTTCCCAATGTATGTTCTTGGCACTTTTGTCAAAGATCAGTTGGCTGTGAGTATGTGTATTGATTTCTGGGTTATCTATTCTGTTCCATTGGCCCACTATCTATTTTCATGCCAGTACCATACTGTTTTGGTTACTATAACTTTGTAGTATAATTTAAAGTCAGGTAGTGTAATGCCTTAGGGTTTATTTATTTATTTAGGCTCAGGATTGCTTTGGCTATTCAGGGTCTTCAGTTCGTTCCATATGAATGTTGATTTTTTTTCCTATTTCTGTGAAGAATGTTATTGGTATTTTGATGGGAATTGCATTGAATCTGTAGATCACTTTGGGTAGTATGTACATTTTTACAATGTTAATTCTTACAATCTATGAACATGGAATGTGTCTCCATCTTTTGGTGTCCTCTTTAATTTCTTTCATCAGTGTTTTGTAGTTTTTGTTGTAGAGGTCTTTCACTTCCTTGGGTAAATTAATTTCTAGTTATTTTATTTTTTGGTAGCTGTTGTAAATGGGCTTGCTGTCTTGATTTCTTTATCAGTTTGTTATTTGTTGGTGTATAGGTGTTTTGATGATTAGTGAAAAAACCTCTAGGTGTTTTTTGATGAAATCTTTTGATTTGTCTGTATGTAGGATCATGTCATCTGCAAACAGAGAAAATTTGATTTCATCTTTTCCATTTTGCATGCCCTTTATTTTTCTCTCTTCCCTCATTGTTCTGGTGAGTACTTCCCATACTATGTTAAATAGGTGTGGTGAGTGTGGGCATCCTCATCTTGTTCCTATCCACATGGGAAAAGCTTCCAGCTTTTCTCCATTCAGGATGATATTGGCAGTGGGTTTATCAACATGGCTTTCATTATGTTGAGATACTTTCCTTCGGTACCTAATTTTTTCAGGGTCTTTATCATGAAGGTATGATGAATTTTGTCAAATGGTTCTTCTGCATCTATTGAGATGATCATGATTTTTGTCCTTGATTTTGTTGATGTGGTGTATAATATTTATTGGTTTACATAAGTTGAACCATCCTTGCATCCCTGGGATGAATCCCACTTGATCATGGTGTATAATCTTTTTGATGGGCTGTTGGATTCTGTGTGCTAATATTTTGTTGAGAATGTTTACATCAATGTTCGTGAAGGATATTGGCTGGTAGTTTTCTTTGTTGTGTCTTTGGTATCAGAATGATGCTAGCCTCATAGAAT
>NW_007742067.1:6301-9995 GCF_000696425.1 Galeopterus variegatus
TAAAGATTGGCTTGTTATTGCTTTCTAGTTTTATTCTGTTGTGATCTGAGAAGATACTTAAAATGATTTCAATTTTCTTATATTTGTTGAGATTTGATTAGTGACCTAACGTGGTCTATACTGCTAAATGTTCCCTGTGCTGATGAGAAGGATGTATGTTCTGTAGTTGTTGGATGAAATGTTCTGTAGATGTCCATCAAGTCCAGTTTGTCTAATGTTTAAATCCTGTGTTCTCTGCTGATTCCCATACATTGACATCTGGGCATCTGGTGGAGCAGTTGCTTCTTCTACTACCTTGGAATGGCTTTTGAGGAGAGAGACTCCCTTCTGTAGATGTGTTTTATATTGACCATTGTGGAGGTTGTGTTATTTTTTGTTCCATGTAGAAACAATAGTTTAGTCTCCCTGTACTTCAACTGCTATTAACATCAGAGTTGTCTGTGAGTGACTCTGTGGCCTAGGCACTGGGACACTCAGTGGTTCCTTGCTGAAGTAAGTGATATTGTGTTGGGTTGTTGAGGTATGGGCAAGATCNTGGTTGAATTCAGCAGTGAAGCCATTGGTCCTGGGATTTTCTTTATTGGGCATAGCTTGTTGTTCATTGGTCTGCTCAGGTCTTCTTATTCTTCTTGGTTCAGTCTTGATAGTAAGTATGTGTCCAGAAATTCATCCATTTCTTCCAGGTTTTCAAATTTGTTGGTGTATAGTGATTGATAATAGTCCCTAGTGATTATTTGTATTTCTGTGGTATCTGTAGTAATGACTCCTTTTTCTCATTTTTGATTTTTATTATTTGGGTCTTCTCTCTCTCTCTCTCTTTTTTTTTTTTTAGGTAGTCTAGCTAATGGTTTGTATATTTTGTTTATCATTTCAAAAAAGCAGCTTTCATTTTATTGCTCTTTTGTATCATTTCTTTGTTCTCTATTTCATTTAGTTCTTCTCTAATCTTTATTATTTTCTTACATCTATTAATTTGGGGATTGTATACTTCTTGTTTTGCTAGCTCTTTGAGGTGTAGTGTCAGGTTGTTTATTGAAAGCTATTCTTTTGGGCTGGCCTGGTGGCGCACTGCTACAGTGCGCTGCTTGGGAGCACGGCGGCGCTCCCGCCGAGGGTTTGGATCCCACGTACAGACCAGCTGCTCACTGGCTGAGCGAGGTGCGGGTGCAACACCGAGGGTTGTGATCCCGTTGCCGGTCCTGGTCCGGTACGGGCGCGACACTGAGGGTTGCGATCCGTTGCCAGTCACAAAAAAAGACAAAAAGGAAAAAAAAAAGAAAAAAAGAAAGCTATTCTTTTGATGTAGGTATTTATTGAAATAAACTTCCCTATTAGTACTGCTTTTACACTATCCCATATATATTGGTATGATCTGCTCTTATTTTCACTTGTTTCAGGAAATTTTAAATTTTCTGCTTAATTTCTTCTTTGAACCATAGGTCATTTAGGAGCAGGTTGTTTACTTTCCATGTATTTGTGTAGTTTTTAAAGATTGGCTTGTTATTGCTTTCTAGTTTTATTCTGTTGTGATCTGAGAAGATACTTAANGATTTCCTTGAACATTTCTTATGGTGTATGCCTACTGGTGATGAATTCTTCTTACCTTTTTGTGTATGAATAAGTTATTACTTTCCTTTATTTTTGTAAGATATTGTTTCTGGGTATAGAATTCTGGGCCAACAGTTTTCATTTCAGTACTCTAAAGATGTTGCTTTGCCTCCTGCATTGCATTATTTCCAACAAGATGTCTGCTATAATTTTATATTTGTTCCTCTGTAAGTAATTAGTCTTTTTTTTTCTATAGCTGCTTTTAAGATTTTCTCTTTTTCAGTTACTTTAACCAATTCAATTATTACATGGTATGGTATTGATTTATTCATGTTTCTTGTATTTGAGGTTTGTTGAGCTTCTTGGTTTATAATTTTTGTCAATTTTGTTCATCTTTTGTTTTTGGCAGCTGGCTAGTATGGGGATCCAAATCCATGACCATTGTGTTATAACACTGCTCTAACCACTGAACTAATCAGCCAACCCTTCACCAAATTTGGAAATTTTTTCAGTCATTATTGCTTCAAATAATTTTTTCTATTTCTCCCAGTCTTTTCTTTTTCTTCACAGACTCCAAATACATATACAGTAGGCTACTTGGCCTATTCTTTTTTTCTTTTTTCTATTTTTCTCACTATACATAATTTTCAATATTTTTATTGCTCTAATGTTTTTATGGCTCTACACATACAAGTTCATTATATTTTCTGTTGTTAATTCTATCCATTGTATTTTTCATATTAGACACTTTTTTTCCTGTACAGCATATAGACATTTAAATTCGCACTTTTTAAAAAAGTATATCATCCATGTATTTCTTTAACATGCTCATATTTTTCTCTACCTTCTTGAACATTTGGAAGATAATTTTCACTGTTTATTTTCCTTGTCTACTGATTCTATTAACTATGCTACTTCTTGGTTGGTTACCATTGATTGAATTATTTTTTCATCATGTAGGGCATTTGGTTCTATTTCTTTTCTTGCCTGGCAATTTTTTTATTGAATGCCAAACATTTTGAATTTTACCTTGTTGGGTGCTGGATAATTTTATGTTCCTATAAATATTCTTGAGCTTTGCTCTGGAATGTAGTTGTATGTAGAAACAATTTAATCCTCTTGAGGTTTTTAAGCTTTGTTAGGCAGAATCAGAGCAGCGTTTACTCTATTTTTTCCTCACTACTGACCTAATGCATTTATAGTTATTCTAACAAATGCTGTTTGAATTATAATGTATTTTCATTTTGTCTGGTGCAAACACAAACTATTCATGACACTGTCTTAGTCCCGTGGATTTTTCTTCCATGTGGCTCATTTCTCAAACTCAGATTTCTTCCTCAAACATTGATTTACTTATCTACTCACTTGAAATTTCAAGAGGGATGTTCTGTATCTGTCCAGAGCTCTTTTTTTTTTTCTCTTAATTTTATTTTGTTGATATACAATGAGGTCAGCTCTCTCCTGTCGGATACCATTTCCTGTGAACTGTAGCTGCATGTACTTTGCCAGAAACCCAACCACATCTTAACTCAGACACACCACCACACCCCATCTGGGTCTCCTCTCCATGTACTGTGGCCTGAAAACTTTGTATAGTCTCTAAACTGAGGCATNGATTTTGCTATTTGTTTCCTGTATTTTTCCCCCCTTTGTCTTCATTTCTTCTTGTTTGGCCTGTTTTGGAATTATAGAATATTTTTATGATTCCATTCTTTATCTTTGTGGCTTAGTAGCTATAATTCTTTAGTAGTTACTTTATGGTTTAGAGTATACATGCTCAACTTACCATGACCTATCTTTAAGCAATATTATGTCATTTCATATATAGTAAAAGAAACTTGACCCAGTATACTTCTATTTCAACAGCCTTTGTGCTATTGTCATGTATTTTATGCCCAAAGGTGTTATAAACCGTACAATACACGTGATTATTTTTGCTTTAACAATTCAATTTTCCTTTAAAGAGATTTTAAAAATAAGAAAAATTTACTTTATATTCACCCATGTATTTACCATTTTCAGTGCTCTTTATTCCTTTGTGTAGGTCTGTGTTGTCATTTGGTATTATTTTCCTTTTGTTTAAAAGATTTCCTTGAACATTTCTTATGGTGTATGCCTACTGGTGATGAATTCTTCTTACCTTTTT
>NW_007742067.1:11557-13139 GCF_000696425.1 Galeopterus variegatus
TGAGCTTTGCTCTGGAATGTAGTTGTATGTAGAAACAATTTAATCCTCTTGAGGTTTTTAAACTTTGTTAGGCAGAATAAGAGCAGCGTTTACTCTATTTTTTCCTCACTACTGACCTAATGCATTTATAGTTATTCTAACAAATGCCATTTGAATTATAATGTATTTTCATTTTGTCTGGTGCAAACACAAACTATTCATGACACTGTCTTAGTCTCATGGATTTTTCTTCCATGTGGCTCATTTCTCAAACTCAGATTGCTTCCTCACATTGATTTACTTATCTACTCACTTGAAATTTCAAGAGGGATGTTCTGTATCTGTCCAGAGCTCTTTTTTTTTTCTCTTAATTTTATTTTGTTGATATACAATGAGGTCAGCTCTCTCCTGTCAGATACCATTTCCTGTGAACTGTAGCTGCATGTACTTTGCCAGAAACCCAACCACATCTTAACTCAGACACACCACCACACCCCACCTGGGTCTCCTCTCCATGTACTGTGGCCTGAAAACTTTGTATAGTCTCTAAACTGAGGCATTCATAGCCTTCACCTCATTTGTTTTCCCTCTCTAGGGATCACTGTCCTGTGCTGCCTGATGCCTAATATCTGAAAACCATTATTTGACATATGCCCAACTTTTTAGTGATTTTAGGTGAAGTTTAGATCTGATTTCTGTTATTTCATCATGGCCTGCAGAAGTTTTGATCTGCTCAGTATTATTTGAAAATTATTTATCAGAATTTTCGGGGTCCAGGAGGAAGGTTCATGTGTAACCAGAGGATTTGTATTGTCAACTATAGGCACCCAACAGCAGTAAGAATGTAGAATCACTTTAAACTTAATTGAAGTGTAAAGACCTCAAGTTTTGACTGCAAACATGCAAACTCTAGCTTATGGGTACAACTTACACTTTCCCCCTTCTGTGCTCAAAGTCAGAGCAGTCATAGTCCTTTCAGGGTAGATGCATGAATATATTAGTTTTTGCATTTTTGCTTCCTTCCTACATTAAGGTTTCCAAGTCAATGCTTGAGTTTCTTACTATTTTTTGCCTTAGGTGGGCTGTGGCCTTTACAGTCTGTGAAAACCACTGAAATTTCCACCCTTAACACATTTTCAGGGCAAAAGCAGTCTCAGTATTTCTGCTACTTGTTGAAATACAGCTGTTCTGATTAATAATTACTGTATGACATACCACCACAAATATAGTGGTACAAAATATCAATAATTTCATTATGATAAAAAATCCTGTGGTTCAGGAATTTGGACAGGACTCAACAGAAAATGTTTGTTTGCTGCACAATGTCTAAGGTCTCAGCTAGGAAGCCTGAACTGCTGGGGAATGACTTGAATGGCTGCCAGTCAGTATCATGTTCAAGCTCTTCTACACAAATGTCTGTCTGATACCTGTGTCACGTTGAGATGAAAGTTTAGCTGTACTTAGCAGGAGGACCTACATAGACTCTCACTGTGGCTTGCAATTGTCACAGTATTGTAAGGTCACATTATAGAAGATTTGTGCAATGAAAGATATTGTTGTGGCTATCTTTAGAAAATACAATTACCTTCTCTTATTTTTTTTT
>NW_007742067.1:14897-15821 GCF_000696425.1 Galeopterus variegatus
GTTTTACTTATCAAAATGTACTCTAATATGGGGATTTACTTTACCCTGAAGAAACATTATTTTGGTCATGTCTTTTTTAAACATGCTACTCGACTTGTTAATATTTTCTGGTTTTGCATCTGTTTTATAAGTGTAATTGGTGTGTGTGTGTGTGTGTGTGTGTGTGTGTGTGTGTGTGTTGGCTATCATTGCACAGTTTTAGTACTTTTTGAATATATTAGCTTCATAAAATGAGCTAGGTAGTTTCTCCTCATTTTCTTTGTTCTGGAAATCTTTGTGCAAGGAAATTGTTTATTTTGTAAAGATGTGGCAGAACTCAAATATGGGTAAAAACTCTCTGGGGTTTATACTATTCCGATTTCTTCTACGGTTAAAGGTTAAATTATGTTGTTGTACTATCTCTTCTACAGACTTGGAAATTCAGACTTTCCTAGAAACATTTGCATTTAATGTAGGTTTCAAAATTGATGGCATAAAAGTGCACATTCTATTTTAATGTTTTAAACTTTACTCAGTATCATTGTCAACTTTAAGGTTCTTAATGTATTTCTCAATTTTTTATTGATGACCATACTTTCAGGGTTTTTTTTATTAATCTCACCTATAATGGGAGAATTTAACCTCAGTTCAAGTCAAAACAAAAGATTTTGCAACTGTCAATACACACAGAGTATATTAACTGCTATAGGAAACAATTGCCAAATTTTAGTTGTTTAACAGTAAAGCTTTCTTGCTGACTTCTCAGTCGAATACAGGAAGGTAGTGAGTCCTCTGCTCCATACGGTCATTAGGGAATCAGTCTTCTTTCATCTAGAGGTTCCACTGTTCCTAGGGCCTTGAAGATCTCAGGTGAATCTATTATATCTGGCAAACAAGAGAAGTAAAAGAGAGTAAGAATAGAGAATCCCTGATGTATTTTTAGGA
>NW_007742067.1:15869-27786 GCF_000696425.1 Galeopterus variegatus
TCTCAGGTGAATCTATTATATCTGGCAAACAAGAGAAGTAAAAGAGAGTAAGAATAGAGAATCCCTGATGTATTTTTAGGAACCATGCATAGAAGCAGTTACTTATCATTTCCAAATTTCTTATACTGTGTTGGCCAGAGCTCAGTATGGTTCCACCTGCTAAGAGAGGTGAGTTTTGGAGATGTAATCTAACAGTGTCCTCAAGGTGGAAAGAAAATAGAGTTTAGTAAACACATAGCATTGTTTCTGTCACAGATGTGGTTTGATTAGATGCCAGAGTAGGGCCGAGAGTACAGTGAACTTTTCAATTTTCTCACCAAGGTTTTTTCATGCTCCTTTCTTATGGTCTTCAAAATAAACAGTTAATTCTTGTTTAAACTGAAGAATAAACATGTGAATAGCTTATGATCTGCTAATCTGTTCGGCTAAGCAGATCTCAGTTCAATGCTGGATTCCTATGCCTAACTCTTTGTAAAGTTGGTCAAGTCACTCAAACCTCTCCAAGTTTCAGTTACCTGAAAAATGTCTGTCTATCTAAATCACAGAAATGGATGGTTATATTGAGATAACACATGAAAATGTGTTTATAAATTCAGAAGCATGGTACATATTTTTACTAATAAAAAGATGGCTGAAAAATTAGCATACTAATGACTTGGCATCCCATTACCACTCTTTCCTGCCTTCGTCAAGTCCATTAGCATCCCTGTGCAAATAATGCTGTTTAAATGTCAGATGTATATTTGAATTTCACATGTGTTATACAGTTGGAATCTATGTTTAGTTAACACTTTCTTATACTGAGAGAGTCCAAATAGGTTATGATACAAAACATATACATATGAAGTTATTACAGTGAACAGGATCCTACAATTACTTATGATCCAAGGATTTAGGAGACAAATATTCAGGTGATATGAAGGGGAAAAGGAGTTTTCAGAGGTCAAGTTGGGCAGGGATCTGAAAAGTGGAGAGTTCAACTGCTCAGAAATATTTAGATATGAAAATAAAAAAAGAAACCTAAGAATAGGGTCTTATGTGAGCTAATTCTTCATTAAAAAATTGAAAAGAGGAACTTAATCCCTTAGTTCACCTTCTATTCTGTTACAGATATTATCTACCTTTTAAAACATATTTCCTTTGCAATAAATCATCAGTTATTTAACATTCATAATCCTGTTTTTAATAATCTAAGTGGAAACTTAAGATCAAATAGTTTTTCATGCAAAGTAAAAGATGTGCCAGTTCTGTGAATGTCCCAGTTGTAATTTTTAGGTAAGCTGAAAAATGGTTATTTTGTTTCTCTCTCCTCTCCTATTTTCCATTTTGCCTTTTTCTCTTTTTCCTCAATTTTTCAAGTTATTTTTCTATAAGCTTTCTGGACTAAGTATACATTTTATGTGTTTTTTTTATTCTAAAACATTTGAAAACCACCAAAAAGAATTTTCAACTATTACATATAATGTAGCATTTTTTACCTCTAACTGAGCTAAATTCTAATCTAAGAATAAATTCATTCTTCTGGAAATTATTATGACAAATTTCTCTCAGCCTATTTTGTGCCCAAAGGCTAATAAATTCATTGTTTTCATTTTTTTTTCTGGACTCAAGTCAGATATTACCATACACTTGTTTGCTTTTAGTTTTCTTTGTTTCAAAGTCAACTGACACTGTGATTTATTTTGAATGACCATTGTTGTTCTCCAAACTTATTTGAGATCATTTCTTGAACACATAGCTGTTTGGCTTAATTGCAAGATTTCTTCTGTGTGTGTGTGTGTGTGTGTGTGTTTGTGTGTGTGTGTGTATGTGTGTGTATGCAAGAGAGAGAAAATGTCTGTAAAATAAATGCTCATTACAAATTTAGCTAGTGACCATGAAGTCTCCATTCTTCATGACCTCCATTCCTCATAGCTTCTAGATTCCACCCACTTTTTCTTCTTACACTTTTCTTTTTGATTTCCTTGCAATTCCCATCATACACTAAGTGGTAGGTGAAATTAATGAACATATCTATTCCCGGTACAAAAACTGGGAGATAGCTTAATTTAGAGACATTTAGAGGGGATTTAGCTTCACTATATGTTCAACTGCCATCTTCTGTGGGAAGCCAAAGGCTAACTTTTAATCTCATGTATTTACTGTTTGTGCACAGCTGACATGTCCTAAAGTTCTTCAAGTTTTCACCAGGCCTAGAGTTGTCATAAAAACTCTGACTAACTTGACCAAAAACATTCTTGTCACTTAAAAAATGTTTGTGAGGGCCGGCCTGGTGGCGCACTCGGTAGAGTGCGGCGCTTGGGAGCGCGGCGGCGCTCCTGCCAAGGGTTCGGATCCCATATAGAGACCGGTCCACTCACTGGTTGAGCGCGGTGCGGGCGCGACACCGAGGGTTGCGATCCCGTTACCGGTCACGAAAAAAGACAAAAAGGAAAAAAAAATGTTTGTGAAATGAGTTTTTTTATTGTTGTTGTTGTTGTTATTATTATTAAGGAACCATATTACATATTCTGTTCCCAAGCTCTGGCAAATAAGAGGCCACATAAGATAGCCATTAGCATAATCCAGGTTCTAAACCTTCACATTTATAAGGTAAAAACCTTGAAGTATCAGTTTACCAAAATTCATAAGAATCCAATATTCTGTCCTGCACTGCTAAAGCTCATAAAATACTGATGTATAAAACCAAGGCACAAACTTAATAATTTACAAGTAATTTAAATTGTTATGAGTACTAGATACTTTTCTCTATTTTACTAGTACAAATTCTTCCTATATATGAGTTACCTGGGAAGTCACATTACCAGAAAGACGTTTGCAGCCTTTAATCACAGAGAAGCACTAACGGAGTGATGCGAATGTATATTATCAGCATTTTTCTGGGATTCTTGCAGATCTCTTAAGGAGTCTTGCAGATCTCTTAAGGAGAAATAAGTAAAGTTAGCAACTATGTTTATAGAAATAAACAGGAGTATCTTTCTCAACAAACCTTTAACTGTTAATAATCACAACCTAATTTATCATGAGAATTTTACTCATTTAATTAGCATATACCTTTGTAACTCACTCTCAGTGAGTCTCACAACTCCTTCTGTAATACAGAATATGTGAAGACTGAAAATCTTTCCAGTGACTCTTAGTTGAAATCAACTCTCAAGGCTTCATCTCCCATTTAGTTCTACTTTCCTGTTTTACACATGGTAGCAGGAAAGAGTAGAAATACAGTTTGGTTTTTTGTAGTTTTCCAAATTATTAATAAACTGTTTTTAAGAGAAAAGTGGAATAGTACCCTACCACCTCCTCTTTTCTTCTTTTCCATTCTCTCCTTGTGGTTTACTATTCTTTCTACACTGAACTGCAGTGGACATTTGGTCATGAATCAGGTGATGATACTTGTATGAGTACTTATGCTAAAGAAGGTAAAAGTTTTGTTCTATAGTGGTTGTTCACCAAATTCAGAAATTGGAGCTGGCTGTGGACATCTAGAGACTTATACATCTCTGAAGGGAAATAACTGGATAGCTTATAGCTTCTAAGATGATAGTTAAGATATGTGTCCTCTAATAATCTGGAAATAAGGGAAATGAAATTACATCTTGAAAGTTGAAGTGTGAATCAGAACATAACATATGACAAACTACCCAGGTAACAGACCTTTCTGCCTAGATATAATTTTAAAATGTGATTGTCTAGAATTTTTCATTTCTTGTAATTTAACATATTATGGGTCAACCTCCCTGAGTCTAATCAAGTCTGGAACACTAACTAGAGTGTGTGTGTTGTTGGTTTTTTGCACTGTAAGAGTATAAAATATCACAAATTCAATAAGATAATGTCATCACATAGACCTCTTGAAACATCAGCAACTGGCTTACCTCAATGACATTCTACCAGAAAGTCCACTCCTGTCTCTGCTTTGTAGTACAACTAGTGCTTTCAAGGAATAGCTCTATAAATATAAAATTATGAACAGTTGCCAGAAGCTTTCTAGATTCTTCAAAGAATAATTAAGTTCCTTAAAAACTAGCTAAAAAGAGGATTAGTTTTCCTCCAGAAAATATTAACTCTGAAGAGAGTTATTTAATGTATAGGCTTATACATGTGTGTATGTCATTTGGTTTTACATGATAAGTGTTTGGGTTTCTTCTGCATAATTAGCACAAACATAGAATGAGTGGGTACAATTATTGTCTTTGAATACCAGTGGTCTTAAGAAGCAGCTTAGTTTATTGGTGAGCTATTACCAGAGAAATTGCTCAGTATAGTTAATAATAATCAAAATTATAGCAGGTGAATATATGATTCATCAAAATACATCAAAATTATAATTTCCTGAAAACAATCATTTGAAAAAAAATATATACTAAATTGAATGAAAAGACAATGATACATTCATATTTTAGGATACTTTGTACCTATAAAAATCTTGTTTTTGAAGAATATTTAAAAACATGGGGAAAGCTTCTCAAGTGAAAAATCAAGCTAATAAATAGTATATTTACTATGGTCTCAATATTTACACATATAATATATGTATATATATATATATACATATATATATGCACAGAGAGAGAGAAGGAGAGAGATACAGATATAGATATAAAAGACACTGGCAGAGATACAAAAATAGATATGTATACAGTTTTATTATCTTTGGATGACACGATTGTGGTGATTTTTATTTTTACCTCATACTTGTTTGTATTTTCTAAATTTATTATATCCCAAAAGGTGAATTTATATTTTTATACCCATAAAAAGCAGGTGAAGGGAAGGAAAATATGTATATCTGTGTATATGTGTGTGTATTTAAATATCATGTCACTTTTTCTCCCATTTAAATATAAAAGGGCACCATATTGATTTGGTACATTTATTTTTTACTTTCATGCTAGAAAACATGAAGTCAATTTTATTTTTAATTTGGTCAGTGATTTAATTCATCTCCTAAAATTATTCTATTTCAGATTGCCTTTGTTCCACTTAATACCCAACATTTACTTGGGTAATATTTACACGTAAGAAATCAGTCAACTCAAACACCATCTGTTCCCAGAAGTTTTCCAAGATCCCCAGTTTGGCTCAAATATCAATTCTCTGTATTCTCATTACACAAGTGGATACTTCTCTTTAACAATTAGCAAAATTTTATTGACAGTAAGTTTCTTAGTATCAGGGATTATATCTTATTGAATTTCTTATACCTTAGAATATTATATGATGGATACATGTTGAAGTGAATACTCCATAAATGTCCACCTTCCCCCCAATTTGTAGTTTTAGTTCTATTCTACCCCAAACACAGCAATGATTTATTTACTTTTGACAGCAGGCATGCAAAAACTATTCTAAATTTTATCTGGAAAGGTAAATGAACAAGAAAAACTAAGAAAATTAATAAGTTACAGATGCAAGAATATGTGGACAAATCAATGAAAAAGAACAGAAAACCATAATTAAACCTTTTAACCATGATAATTTAATCTGTGATGAAGGTAATACTATATGTCAGGAAAGGAAGGGTTAGTCTATGTGTTTCTATTTTAAAATTATCAGTGTAGAACCACAACTCATCTCAAAAATCAAAGTAAATTCCAGGTGTATCAGAAGTTAAAACTGAAACATGGAAGAAATTGTGACTAAAATAAAATATGGCAGAATGTCTGAATAGTCAGAACTATGTAAGCATAAGATTGAAGAAACTGTCAAAGAATACATTGATACATTTGACTATGTAAAAGTATTTTTTTAAATCTCTCATTAAAAATAATCATAGAATTAAAGTGTAATCTACAAATAGTGGGAAGATTGCCACAGGATTATTGAACTTAATAAAGAGTTTGTAATAAGTGATTTACAAAATACTAAAGTCTCAATAAGTAAGAATATAAAAAGTCAATTCATAAAACAGATTAAGAATAGAATAATATTATAACATTCAGTATATGGACAGATACGTGGTAAGAGAGAAACATAAAGCTGTAATCATCAAAGAAATAGAACATTGTGCTCTTTACATTGCTTATTAAAACAACAACGTGAAAAAATACATTTCATAAAGATCTTTTCAAGTGTTGGGTGAACATTATTATGTTTCATGTCTTGCAGTTCTAGTTTATAGGGGCCATCTGTTCTGAGGGTTCTGCTTGATTCCTTTGGGAGTACCTATATTTCCCTTCACTTATTCATGCCTTCATACAACTCTAGTGGCTAGGTCAGAGTTTCTGGATTATTCATATGTTGGGAAATATAAGAATAATAGAAGATGTGTAACATACCAAATGTCAGTGCTCTGTTGAGGCACCTGGAGGAGGCCTTTCTGATTTCTCTTCTCTCCAGTTACAAGTCTTAATGTGTTCCCAGTCTTGGGCATAGGAATTATCTTAGTCCACCTTTGTGGCTTTCCTTTCAGTCTTTCCAGATCCGAGAAGATCTAGAATTCCAACACTCTTCCTCCCCCGTAACATAGTCTGTGTGTTTTGGCAAAGATGTTTTGTCAAAGCCTTTGAACAGGTACACATAGTCTCAGTTTCTTTGTGGCTTTCCTTTCAGTCTTTCCAGATCCGAGAAGATCTAGAATTCCAACACTCTTCCTCCCCCGTAACATACTCTGTGTGTTTTGGCAAAGATGTTTTGTCAAAGCCTTTGAACAGGTACACATAGTCTCAGTTTCATCAAGATACCACTGTGGTTCCTGAATTTCTGAGAGGGTTTAGTTGATAGGAAGTTGGAAAGGTGGGTATGCTGGACTTGAGTTTGGAATGCTATTTTCCCAAAAACTCCCTGAGTGAAATTTTAACAATGTAAATCAGATTATGTCACTCCCCAGATTAAAATCCTTCAATGACTTTCCATTGCACTTCAAATTAAATCTAAGTCCTTTTTATGGTCTGCAAGGTTTCTATGATCTAAGCACTATCTACCTCTCCAGCCTCAGCATGCACCATGCTAGAACTTGTCCCTCTGTTCAGTTTTCTATTCTCCCAAAATGTTTTCAAATTTGTGGTCCATTGATTGTATTCTTTATTATTTTCCAATGTTCTCATTGCATTTTTATTTTATATATTTTTGTTTATAAATTTGGAAAGCTAAATTCAAATGTTCAGCCTATTGTCTTGAACCAAAAATCAAGACGTACTTGTTCGCAAAATTGTGTGTAGTATCCAGTTGATGATATAATAGTAAGTAATGTGTGAGGAATAGTATTGAGCATTAAGGAGCATGTTTGCATGTGAATTGAATTGTTCAAAAGAAAATGGTTTATAAAGGAAGTGACACGAACTCATAGATTATAATTACCTTGTTATTAGGAACTATGATTAATATGATAAATTCTTCTTAACATTTCAGTACTGGTTATTAGTATAAGATGGTATTGTAAATATTAAATAGTGAAATAAATGAGGTCTTTTCCCTTTCTGAATTCCTGAAAGCTTCTGCTGATTTTCTGTTCCTAAGGGTGTAAACCTTGGGTAAACTGCTTTCTTTTTCCTTTTTTTTTTAAGTTCAATAAAAGCCTATGTGAATTTGTACACATAGTTCTATGATTGAGACCAGACCAGATATCGAGAGCTAGATTACTCTTCAAAATAAATTAACAGAAATCCTTAGCTAGCAAGAGAAAGAGGATGCAAGAAGCAGAAAAATGGAGGAATCACCTAAGTGAGGGGTAGGGGGTGGGTATAGTCAATGTGGAGACAGAGCGGGACCCATGCACTTTGGTGTCTACTGAGAAATTCCTTGTGTTGAGGATGACTAGATAATTTTAAGATGAACAATACCCTTCTATACATTGCTTTGCTGTCAGTGCTATGGTGGTAATTCCCCTTCATTTCCTCCAAGCCTTCAGTAAAACATGTTGCAAATAAAAGCCTTTTGCTACTACTGCTTGGCTAAGAGGAACTGAGGGATGAGGTCCACAGAAAGTGAGACTGTGGGCACCAGGAACAACAGACAAAGTTGCACAAGGAATTCAGATTGTGCAAAAGACCAAAGAATTAAGTCCTCTGAGGAATTCTAAAAAATATTATGGATTGACAGTACATGTGGTAGGGCTTTGACACACATTATTTTGTATCAAAACAAAGGGCAACCAAAATCCTGCCAACATAAAAGGGCAAAAGGACTCTGGGCATTAGGTTACAAAGGACTCTGGGATTATCTGGATTACAAATTTGTGGAGGTTTTTTTTTGTTTTTCTTTTTCTGTTGTTGTTTTCCAGTAAACTGAACTATGTCATCTTAAGTGCAGCTCAATTTCTGTCCTAACAACTGTAGTCATCAGTAATGAAACCTAATGTTTGTGATTTACTATTAGATTTTGAAATGTTGGAGAATATTTTCTTGATGTTGTAAGCTCTAGTGAGCAAATATGAGGACACTGGAAAAGGCACTGGTATCTCCACAACTGTACATAGTGCATTTTGATACATATTTGTTGAATGAATGAATCAATCAATGCATGGATAAGTGAGTGAAGGAATGAATGAATATATGAGTCAGAGGAAATAGGTTTAGTTCTGACTGTTAACACCTTTGAGTAGCTTTCTTATCCATAAAGGTAAAGAATTTGAATTGGATCTTCAAGCATCTTTCTAGCTCTAATAAACCAAGAAAGAGTATTACAGGATTTCAAACAATAAAACAACACTTACAAAAATTAAACAGAGTAATGTCTAAAAATGTTATAATACTAATTGAACACTAATTAATTGAAGACCAATTAATCACAGTATTTATTTTCCAAACATTTACATAAATAATGTTTCTATACATATATATAATTAGTATGAGAAACAAGAGTGATAATCAACACAAATGAAAAAATATAAATGCCTAGTCAGCCTCAAGGCAAAACTTTCTGTTTAGACTTCAATAAACAGTAACTTTAATTTCTTCATATTTTAATCCTAAATAAAACCCCCTACACAGTGCCAGACCCTTGGTGATCCTTCAGTAAATGTTTATAAAACAAGTGAATGAATAATTAATGATTATGTTATATAATCAAATATTGAATATTTAGCCTAGTTAATATTGATATATTTTAATTCCCTTTCCATATTCAATTTAATTCTTTCCATTAATTTTCAGTGTTATAATAATAAAGAGAAAGGGAAATGGGCTTAAGCTTCAGTTTGAGGGATTTATGTTCAGTTTAAAAAAGACAATTTGGCAGAGAAGATTGTTTAATAATAGAATAGTTTACTGAAAGAGATTGAGGAATTTCTTAAGAGATTAGTGTTGGCACAGTACAAAGGCAGAAAATTAAATTAAATCAGTATTTTCAAATGAATGTATTTTATATCTTATCAAAGACTCTATATAGAAACAAAACTCCCCCATTTGGTGAGAAGGGCAAATATTTCATATATAACATAAGGTGAGTTGTAGGTATGTTATTAACATATATAAGTATGTTATTAGAGTACCATTTTGGAAAACAAATTTTATTAATATCTCAAACAAAGTTTTAATTTCATTAGTTTTTATTCATTTCAAAAATAGTTATTAAAGCCCTACTCTTGTTGCTGTTTTAGGCATTGAAACTACAAAAATTAAATGATGACTTTAAGGTACTCATACTGTAGTGGTAAAGTCAGACAAGTAAATCAACTTTTCCAAAAGAGCCTAACATGTTTTAATAGGTGAAGACCGAGGGATGCTGGGAACAGCAAAGAAAGAACACCTTGGAGTTTAGGGAAAGATTTTTTTTAATGTCTCTAAAGACCATTAGAAAACTCAGGCAGGAAAAGGGATAATTCTTTAGTAGAGGGATATGAACTTATAGGACTATCAAACTCAAAGTCATAGAGGTATGAGAGAGCATGCCCAAGCACAAACGAATATTTAGCGTCCACTATGTTCCAGATGTCTGAGGTGCTGGATATATAGTGAAGAACAAGCCAGACATTATCTCCATCTTGAGGGAGCTCCAAGCTGATATTTGCTAAGTGTTTGGTAACATTTAATAAAATTCAGGGTTCTGAGTTTGTGTGTGTGTTTGAAAGAGGGAGAGAGGCAGACAGACAGACAGAGACAGACAAAGAGAACAGATAGATATGAACTCAATCATAATAACATTGTTCTAGGATATCTGAAATGTTAAATAAACAAATGTAATTGTTTAACAGCATTTAATAGCCATTTCCATCCAATTTCCAAGAGTGGCTGTACTGTAGAATTTAAAATTTGAACTAATTTTAATATGTGGAAAATCCAGACTATATAAAATATAAGTTTTAACTGTTGCAAAGAGTATCATCACCATAAGCGTAATCGAGGCCATGTCTCCAAGTTATAAATTCAAACTATGTTCCATATATGAAAACAATTCCTCTATATTACTGGCTAAATTCTGGCATTTTTCTATATCAACTATGACAGTTACTATTACAGGTTCAATAATCTTTGCCTAAAATTGAAAACTGTTTTTCTTTCAGTTCTTTATCTGAGTCGAAACATATATGTTTTGTAGTAAGTGCGAACTAATGAAATAAACATTGATTTTTAATTCTTTTTCTTCTGGTAACTCAATTATACATATAACTATTACTTGTAAGATTTGACCTTTGTTCCTGGTATGCTCTAATTGAATTGAGCAATATTTAGCTTTTAAAAGTTCATGTATGATTTATTTTTCTTTTTTTTCATATTTTAACTCATCAAATTAGTAATATTAAATTTTTCATTCTAGGTGCTGATAATTTCTTTCATTATTTTTCATCTGTCTTATGTGTTAGTGCTTTTGGCATTGCATGTTAA
Source organism: Galeopterus variegatus (assembly GCF_000696425.1). Taxonomy (NCBI): domain Eukaryota; kingdom Metazoa; phylum Chordata; class Mammalia; order Dermoptera; family Cynocephalidae; genus Galeopterus; species Galeopterus variegatus. The sequence continues at coordinate 26,633 of NW_007742067.1, forward strand.
AATTCCACTTACTAAAACTAAAAATGCTTCATTGCTTTTCGTAAATATAGTGCTGTTAGTGCTAGAAAGCATCATCTTATGCAGCTGTATTTAAGCAAGTTCACTATATTATTCTTTTGAGACCGTGATGCCAATGTTTTATAGTTTTGTTTACTTCTCTTTGTTGAATACCAGATATTGCTGTTCATTGAACTTTTGTTGCAGTTCTAGTAATGTCTTATGATTTTGTGTGCAAATGATGCCTGGGGTTTTTTTTTATTTTTGATTTTTTTTATTGAAAACCTAATTATTTTGATCTATTAGCCAAAGACAAACCTGACTATTGGGTTTGAAACTTATGGCAGAAGTTAAAAAATACTTAGTCTCTTAACATGTTGGGGAAAATGAAAAAATTATTTTCTCATAAGCCTATTTTGTCCTTGAAGTAATATTTTGTCTTAGAAACAATAGATGCTTGTTACACTAGTCTGGTCTCTAATCACTACTTGCATTTTTGGCTTCTGTAACTGAGCTTGCTTATCTGCCTAGACCACATGAATTCCAAGAAATGAAACTTACTGCTATGCTAGCCTTATAAATGTGTCACCTATAAAAGCTTTGTAAGACCTGAGCTCAGGGTCCAGATTTCTAAGCATTAGCTTGTCTGGGCCTGCCAGCATAATAAAAATATCTGACTCTCCAACCCTCTGAGTGCCAACCACTTCTTGGTCTAGTCCATTTCCATAACAAACATACATGGTGTATATAAACTACTCTAATTTATTTCTCCATTTTAAAGAAATTTGATAAATGTTTATCCACTGGAATATCATAATCACCAGTTTGAACCAGATCATATTTTTATAGAAACAATTACAAAGTCAGAAGGTCTTGATGGCCATGTTCCAAAATCATTACTCAATAAAAAATGAAGCTACAAAGATACCATTTTCCTCACCCATTTTGTTGACTTCATTAATTTTGCTTTCTTCATCTTCTAAGTCACAGGCCAAAACTGGAATTGTTGCTTCAGAATGTTGAATTTGATTTGAATAAGTCCTTATTCTCATTGTTGACCAACACCAACATTTTTTATTCTTTTTAATAAAGAATGAGTTTGGAGAGATTTCATTTGATCAGTTCAAATTGTAGATTTGATGAGAATCATTTTTTTT
>NW_007742067.1:29093-30812 GCF_000696425.1 Galeopterus variegatus
ATGCTATTTGAAAAGACAACTCTGGCAATTAATTTACCTTTTTTCTTACCTAAGTGCTTTTGCCACTCAAATTTGTCATGCACTTTGAATCATGTCAGCTATGGCATAACTCACAATGCATCCTAACATAATATTTTACTAACACCACAATTGAGTTACTTACAAGAATGGATGTTAGTGGTCACTCTGTGCCGGAGTTCAGGATTCGAAGTGTCATAGATGTCCATGTGGTCTTGATTAAACTGTGTGTGTACGTGTTTCTGGTGACCTGTCTAATTGCAGGTTTCCTCTTACCCAGATCTAATGGGAGTACCACCTAATCTGAAGCAGTGGAAGTGAATATAAACCTGTTTACAACTTTATTTACTGTTTTAACTATAAAACTCACAAGCAAAAAATAATTTCTTCACTAGGAAAGATGCAAATGAAAAAAAAGCTGATGGTGGTTGTGGGTAACATTTATTTATTTATTTATTTATAATTTTTTTTTACACCAATAGCATTTATTGAGCCAATATGATAATGGCAGTTGGGATGACACATAGTCAAGTTGCCCTGAGAAATGTGTTCTGAAGAGATTAGTATTTTGTAATCACAAGAAGAGGGAGAAATCAAAGGAGAGAGATGAAGGACAAGCCTCCAAATCACTTCATCAGTTTTTTTGTTTGTTTGTTTTTTTTGTCAATATACAATGTAGTTAGTTATTGTGTAACATCACCGAAACCTCCCTCCCTCCTCCCTCTCCCTCCTCCCACCCAGGTGTGTCCCCTCCANCTTTTTGCAGATTTTTTTTCTCATTTTTTTCCTTTTCTGAGCTTCACTTTATACTTTCATTTTCTGTCATGATCTCCACTTATACTCATTCTCAATGATCTAAACAATGTTAAGGAATTTTAAAAAAACAAAATGTATTAGTATTCAAAGTATAAAAATTTACATCAATATATAAAAGAAGGTAGTTAAAGCATAAAAACAATTTTAGTATATGTTTAAAAGAATATTTTCTTTAAAATATTTAAAATCATCAACATTGAAAAGCAAGTAGAAATTATATATCAATTTTTAAAATAAAAATTATTTGAAGTGGAATTTAAATCTCTCCTTGAAAAAGTAATTCAGTCATTAAATATTTTATAAGACTAAAACCTTTGCAATTCTAGTTTAATACCCATTTAGTACAGAGTATCAATGTCACACTTCAAAGAACTACATATATGCAAATTTACAAGTAATATAAATGGTTTAATATTGTAAAATGCTTCTCAGCCACCAAGTGCAACTATTGTTAATACTTTACTAATTCATGCAAATTTTTAGAAACACAAATTGGAAAATGAAGACAGAAAATGGGTGCTTGGACTCCTAAAAAATACTAATTTATCATACAAGTAGTTACTACATTCATGCTATTTGAAAAGACAACTCTGGCAATTAATTTACCTTTTTTCTTACCTAAGTGCTTTTTCCACTCAAATTTGTCATGCACTTTGAATCATGTCAGCTATGGCATAACTCACAATGCATCCTAACATAATATTTTACTAACACCACAATTGAGTTACTTACAAGAATGGATGTTAGTGGTCACTCTGTGCCGGAGTTCAGGATTCGAAGTGTCATAGATGTCCATGTGGTCTTGATTAAACTGTGTGTGTACGTGTTTCTGGTGACCTGTCTAATTGCAGGTTTCCTCTTACCCAGATCTAATGGGAGTACCAC
>NW_007742068.1:0-212 GCF_000696425.1 Galeopterus variegatus
AGTCGTGTCTGAGAACCACTGAGGTAAGTGACTAATTCTAGGACACCTGGTCTCCTTTGTCCACCCATCCTCTTGACCACTGACACAGGTTCAAAACCTCTCACTGGAGACCGCTCTACCTGCCTGTCTCCACCTCGGAAGAGATTTATTTCAATTGAGAGCAAGTTGGAGAGACAGTGCCCCTACCACTAAAAACCTTAGCATGTATTTCC
>NW_007742068.1:5891-6276 GCF_000696425.1 Galeopterus variegatus
TAGTTAAAAAGAATGGAAAATTCTAATAAAGGGGCTCCATAGTTAAGAGAGAGGAGAATTCCAATAAAGCGACTTTACCAGAAGTCAGACTTGGGCACAGTAACTTAAATTATGGTCAGTAATAGAATAAGCTACTGTATTATCTTAAATCATTAGTGGAATGAGCTGGTGGTGTAAATCAATATGTCAATCATCTAATACAATGAAGTGACATTGTTTCTAAGGTAAATAGTACCTATGGGGTCCTGGATAAAATCCCACTGCTGTATTCAGAATGTTAGACCACTTTTGAATGCTTTTTCTAGTTTTAAAAATAATATGTAGAGGGCCGAGCCCGTGGCGCACTCGGGAGAGTGCGGTGCTGGGAGCGCAGCGACGCTCCCGC
>NW_007742068.1:11942-12741 GCF_000696425.1 Galeopterus variegatus
CACATTTGGATCACTTGATTTTTTTTGTAAGAAAAAATGAATAACTCATGTGTAAATTTGCTAACTCTGTTAAGGACTTCCTTGCAATATCACCTGCGATCGTCTGTGTAATTACATCAGTAGATGCTGTGGTGTGCTGCCTGCTGCTCTTCAGAATTAGGTTGATGGTTGGCTGCTCTCAGCTTTGTCATTCTCTAGGTATTGCACTCAGGGGGAAGAAAGCCCCCTCACCCAAGATCACGTCCTTCCCAGGGAGCAGCTCTCCCCCAATGACTGGTCAGTGCTGGATATAAACGCCAGACCCTCTTGCACGGTTAGTGGGAATGTAAATTAGAACAGCCTTTACAGAAAACAGTATGCAAATTCCTCAGAAAACTAAAAATAGAACTACTGTATCCAGCAATACCACTTCTGGGTATATATCCAAAGGAGATAAAATCACCACCTTGTATAGATATTTGCACTCCCATATTTAATGCAGCAGTATTCACAATAGCCAAAATATGGAATCAACTTAAGTGTCCAAAAATGAATGGATGGATAAAGAAAATGCGTACCTACACAATGAAATACTATTCAGCCTTGAAAAAGAAGGAAATTCTGTCATTTGCAACAACATAAATGAACCTGGAGAACATTATGTTAAGTGAAATAAGCCAGGCAGGAAAATAAATTCCATATGATCTCACTTATACATGCAATCTAAAAAAAGTTGAACTCACAGTGGCAAAGAATAGTATAGTGGTCACCAGAGTCTGGATGGGGGGACAGGTGGATGGGGAAAGGGGAGATGTTGGGC
>NW_007742068.1:17246-17675 GCF_000696425.1 Galeopterus variegatus
AAAAAAAAAGGGCTTAGGAGGCAATTAAGAGCATTTGCAATAACCCATGTAAGAGCTGCTGGTGTCTTAGACCATTGCAGTAATGATGAAGCTGGTGAAAGTACACATGCAAACTTTTCATGGTGGAAAACTTCAAACATACAAAAATTGAGAGAACAATATAAGGAACCCATCCAACTTCAAAAAATTAGTGACTCAGGACCAATTTTATTTTTATACATCACTCATCTAATTCTCCTCCTATCATATAATTTTGAAGAAATCTGTCAATTCTGGGTATATTTTGAAGGTAAAATCAGTAGGATTTACTGCTAGTTTGGGTGTGGAGTGTCAGGTTCAAGGATGACACCTTAAGCCCCAGGAAGGATGAGGTTGAGTTACTGAGGTGGAGAAGACTGAAGGAGGAACACAGCTTTTTTTGGTGGAGGT
>NW_007742068.1:17892-19201 GCF_000696425.1 Galeopterus variegatus
GAGGTTGAGTTACTGAGGTGGAGAAGACTGAAGGAGGAACACAGCTTTTTTTGGTGGAGGTGGGGGTGGAAACCAGGAGTCTGGATTTTCACATAGTAGTTTTGAGGTGTTTATTAGCTATTTAAGAGATGAGATGTTGAAATAATAGCTATATATAAATATGTCCAGACTTGTTAGCATGGAAATTTGGGGGTATGATTGGTACTTCAGCCCTTCCATTACATTTCCCTCCAATTCCCCACAGGCATTGGCTCTCTTTTGGCCCTTTGAATGCCAGTGATTCCTGAATGCTGTTGCAAAATAGAGCCATCTAGGAGAGATTTTAAAAGTCCCGATGCCCAGGTTACATCTCATACCCATTACATCCGAATATCTGGGGGTGGAGCCAGGCATTCACTTTAAAAAAGTCTCTAGGAGATTCTGATGTGCAACAGTTTGGAAACACACTGCTGTAGACCTGGCAAAGCAAAGTGTGGTCCCCCACAGCTGGCAAGTGTGGTTCATCCACCAGCAGCATTGGCATCACCTAAGAGCTTGTTAGTAATGCAGAATCCCAGGCCTCACCCCAATCTCCTGAATCAGATCCTGCATTTTAGCAAGTCTAGTGCTTTATGTTCACACCAATGTCTGAGAAGCCCGTTTATCTCTTGCTTTTGTACCTTTGCAGAAACTGTCTTCTCTGCCAAGTTGCCTGCCCACCCATCCTGCTGTCTCGTTCCCATTTATCCTTTAAGATTTACTTCAGACACCCCCTCCTGGAAGACCTTCTCACCCGTCCACCTCGTGCTCAGGCTATTCTTCTGCGGGTGCCCTCTATTTACCTTTATTATATATCTTATTACAGCTTACTGTATTTGTTGATTTAGCTGATAGTCTCCTAGATTTTTGAACCTGCACCAACAGAGATTGTATCATGGGTAATAAGAGCTTGGTCAGTGTTTGTTGAATTGAGCGGTTAAGACAGAAATGGGTCAGGTGAGACTCACAGGGCCCCGAGTCTGTCAGATCAAACCCCTGGAGGCGCTGGCTCTCACAGCAGCAGCCCTGATCTATGTGAACTCTGATTTTCCAGCTGCGTGAAGCTTTTGATTCATTTTATCTTCCCTGCTGTGGGGACAGAAACTGTGGCTGGCAAGGTGTGTGCTCATAGCTAGAGGGGAAGCCTGAACTATGTAGGTGCACCTTCCACATAGCTGTGGCAGGGAACAAGGGGCTAGAACAGCTTGGATGTAGTCTAAGATTTTATTATGATTGTTTCCTATGATGACATCTTTTCTAACTGTGAAATCAGTACACAGAAAAAAAAAAA
>NW_007742068.1:19968-21037 GCF_000696425.1 Galeopterus variegatus
TGATTGTTTCCTATGATGACATCTTTTCTAACTGTGAAATCAGTACACAGAAAAAAAAAAAAAACAAAGAAAATATAAATTATTTGCAATCCTGTTGCTCAGCAAAAAAACCCCAAAAAACAAAAAAACATTTTTTTTTTTAGCTTGTACCTTTCTAGGATTTATACAGAAAAAATAATACTACAAATGTCTTTTTCTGACTCTCATCATCTGGTCCCCTCAGTAACTTTCTAACTTTCTTTTCTTTCACTCATTCCTCCTACTTTAGCCGCACTCACCTCCCGGCTGTTGCCTACCCAGGCCGGCACCCCTGACCTCCGGGCCTTTGTTCTGGCTGTCTTTTCCAAGTGGACAATCTGCTCCAAATAACCTCTCACCTTCTGGTCTGTGCACAAATCTCACATTCTAAAAGTTGCCTATCCTGACCACCCATTTCCACATTATACTCCCACATAGAATCTACCACCTCTAGCCTCCCTTAGCCTGCTCCACTCTGCTTTTCTTCACAGAATTTAGGATTTTATAAAATACTATAGAATGTACTTATTTTATTATATCTATTGTTTATTGTCATGCTTACTTCCCTCTCCTTCCCTCTTTAATCTTTCAGGGCAAAGGATCTTTGTTAAGTCTGACAGTGGCTGGCATGTAGTATATACCCAGTAAATATTAGTTGAAGGAAAGAATGTATATATAATTGTAACTAAAATAGTAACATGGTGTAACTATGTTTTCTAGACTTAGGGATATACTGTTGTTTTTTTTTTTAACTTAGCAATACACTGTGTCCATCTCTTCACGTAAATACTAATTCTTCGACGTGGCTATATCCTTGAACGTTTTTATCTTCCAGACAGTTGCTGTAAGCATTATTAGGCTCCAGCATCAGTAAAGATCTGAAGCAAAACTAGGTAGGAGCTAACCATACTCCATTAATTTGTTCAACACACACACACACACACACACACTGGTCTATTATACAGTAAAAATTGGTGGTAGAGAAACTCAGGGTATAAAAACCTTAATTATATATTGAAATAAGATCCTCACAGGCAGAAGCCACATGTGA
>NW_007742068.1:22744-22959 GCF_000696425.1 Galeopterus variegatus
TCTCACTGCAGTGGTTGCTACCATCTTGCCTTGGAGGTGTCTGTGACCGCAGCTGCTCCTCCCCTGCACAGGACAGCAAAGCCAGCAGGCTTCCGTTCCTCACAGCCTCTCATTCAGGGCAGTCGGAAGAAGCTGGCAGACCCTGTTTCCATGTGTGACTAACTTTCTGGTTAATGCAAAATGACTCTAGACTAGAGTGCACTTTTTATCCTTAG
>NW_007742069.1:0-382 GCF_000696425.1 Galeopterus variegatus
CTAAAGCAAGATAAAAGGGTAAAGGGACACAGATTGGACAAAAGTTCATTATTTTTAGACCCATCATGATTATAAATGATGATGTCTGGTCATTATTCAATCAAAATGAAAGCCTGTTTTTTGTTTCTTGTTTTTTTTTGTTTTTTTCTCTGCAAGAATAAAAAAAAAGATTTCAGTTCCTGTGTTATCCATTTAATTTTATTGGCAAAGCTCTAGAGAAATTGTAAGCTATAAACAACCAAGATTTCTGGTTTGTTTCCTTGAATACATTATTTTCAAATAAAAGAGGACAAAAGATAGTGAGTACTTTTACTATAAGCGGCAAATATTATCTTTTAAGCTATATTTATCAAAATTCCAATTAACATACTATCTTGAAAGT
>NW_007742069.1:4156-8457 GCF_000696425.1 Galeopterus variegatus
TAATCTTAGAAGTGACATACTCATTGTTTCTGCCATATGCTCAGAGAGTAATCCTGATACAATATAGGAGGGGGACTACACAGGTGTGAAATAGGAGGCAGAGATCATTTGGGGCCATCTTAGAGGCTGTTTACAACAATTATCTACCTCAGGGCTGGTATATTAGTTATATGTTGCTGTGCAACAAATTACCCCAAAATTTAGTGGCTTAAAACAGAAACATTTATTATCTCACAGGCTCTGTGAATCAAGAATTTGGGTGACAGGTTAGCTGGGTCCTCAGCCTCTAAGTATCTTAAAAGGCTGCAGTCTCCTCAAAGCTCAACTGAAAAGGATTTACTTGATTGTTGCAGAATTTGGTTTCTCATGGCCAGTTGGACTAAGTTTCAGCTGCTCATAAGCTGTTGTCTCGAATCTTTCCTCATTCCTATGCCAGGTGAGTCTCTTCATAAAGGATCTCATGACAAGGCAGCTGGCATCAGAGCAAGCAAGAGAGAAGGCCAGAGAAAATACCAGCAAGACCAAAGTCACAGTCTTCTGTGACCAAATCATAGAAGTGAATGCCATCATTTTCCATATTCTGTTCTTTAGTAGCAAGTCAGTAGGTTTATCCCACACTCAAGAGGAGGAGACGATACACGGGCATGAGTTCTACAAGATGGGCATCTCTCAGAGCCACAGCACAGTTAGCAACGTATACCCTATGAGAGCTAAAGCAAAATTAGCTGCAAGCACAGGGTGTGTAAAAACTTGCTGTTAGTGAAATAGAAGGTATACATGTAGAAAAAATATACTAGCCATCTATAAATGAGGTTTTTGGGAAATATGGAAAATACAGATATAGCAATAACAAGGATAATGGAAAAGAATGGTTGTTGCTGGAGACTACTGATGCCTTAAAGAGAGATGATAGAGGGTTGGAAACAATTAACTATCAATTAAACCTAAGTATGAAAGGCATTGGACCTTCTTGGCAGCCTCTAAATCTTATCTCATGCGACAAGAGGGCAAAGAAAACTGAGGACCAGGCCTAAAACTTACTCATAGTAGTAACAGGGCTCCATAGATGGTCAAATTCCCAACCTAGACAAGTTTGTTAAGACAAGTTCAGATCTTTATTGTGGAATGATTTAATTCTGAAAGGGGCAGCACTTGGGTTCAATGATATTAAAGGATAACTTTTTCTCAAGTAACATTGAGAGCCTGTGTATAAGTCTGTTTCTGTTGCACATAACAAAACACCTGGAATTGGGTAATTTGTAAGAAAATGAAATGTATTGCTTACAATTGTGAAGGCTTGGATTTCCAAAGTCCAGGGAACATATCTGGTGTGGCATTAGTGGTAGCTTTACAGTGATGCAGCGGTCTCACATGGCAGAAAATCGCAGAGCAGAGAGAGAGAGAGCCTCACTCTTCTCCTCCTAAAGTCCTCAGAATCACACCCATGACCACCATTACTAATCCATTCTCTACTGATCCAGAATCTAAAGACCCCTTCAAGGCACCACCTTTCAATTACCATAATAAAATTTTCTACCCTCTTCACAGTCACAGTGGGGATAAAATAACTAACACATAAAACCTGGGGGGATACAATCCATAGCATTCCATCCTTGTCCCCCCCAAATTTATGTACTTCTCGTAGATAAATACCTTCATACCATTTCCAAAGTCTTAACTTGTTTCAGTTCAAAAATCCAAAGTTCCAAGTCCCATCTGTGAAATCAAAACAAGTTATCTACTTCCAAGATACAATGGTGGGACAAGCATAGGCTACATATTCCCCATCAGAAAGGGAGAAATAGGCCAAAGAAAGGGGCAACAGGTCCTGAGCAAGTCTAAAACCCAGCAGGGCAGGCATTAAATCTTACAGCTGGTGAATCGTGTACCTTGACTCCATGTTCAATGTCCTCAGCATGCTGATGTGAAGGTTGGGTCCCCAAGTCTAACACAGCTCCATTTCTAAGGCGTTCCTGGTCTGAGGCCATATTTCAGCTCTTCCAGGCTGGTGTGCACACTGGTAGCTCCACAATTCTGGGGTCTCCATGCAGTCTCACTCCCATGATTCCATTAGGCATGGCCTTGGTGGGTTTTTTTCTGCTGCAACTCCAACCCCATATTTCCTTTTGGCATAGCTCTAGTACAGACTCTATGCAGTGATTCAATCCCTGTGACAGATCTCTCCTTGGGCCCTCAGGCTTTTCCATACATCCTTCAAAATCAGGGTGGAGGCTCCCAAGCCTCCACAGCTCTGGCATTCTGCAAGCCTGAAGACCTAACACCACATGGACACCACCAAGGCTTCTGGCTTGCATTTTCCAAAGATGTGAGTCCTGCCACACCTGGGGCCAATTTAGCTACAGCTGGAGCAACCAAAGCAGCTGGGGTACTGGTGTGGGAAACAGCATCATGAGGTGGCCCTGGGCAGTGAGACAGTGAAGAGCACCTTGGGCCTGATCCCCTAAACCTTTTTGTCTCCCTAGTCCTTTGGGCCTGAAATTGAAGGGTTGGCCCCAGAGGCTTCTGCAATGTCTTCAGGGCCTTTCCCTCTTCTCTTGATAATCCCTTTCTTTTGTACTAAGCTTCTTAGCACCATTGCATTTTTCTCCTGAAAAAGCTCTCTGCTTCTCTATCACATGGCCAGGCTGCAAATTTTCCAAATCTTTTCACTCTGCTTCCCTTTTAATTATACATTCGGGCTTTACATCATGCCTTTTCTGCCATAACTCAGCATATGCTGTTGCAAGTAGCCATGCAGCTTCCTGAATGTTTTGCTGCCTAGAAATTTCTTCCACCAAATATGTTGATTCACTACCCTTAAATTTCAACTACCACAAAATCCTAGGGCATGGACACAATGCAGCCAGGTTCCTTGACAATTTACAGCAAGAGCGATATTTGCCCTGGTTTCCCATAAGTCTCTTCTCATTTACATCTGAGATCTTCTCAGTATGACCTTTACTTTATTGTCCATATTTCTATCAATATTCTGCATACCACCATTTAACCACTCTCTGAAAATTTCCAAACTTTCCCTGGTTTTTNGTTTGTTAAGACAAGTTCAGATCTTTATTGTGGAATGATTTAATTCTGAAAGGGGCAGCACATGGGTTCAATGATATTAAAGGATAAGTTTTTCTCAAGTAACATTGAGAGCCTGTGTATAAGTCTGTTTCTGTTACACATAACAAAACACCTGGAATTGGGTAATTTGTAAGAAAATGAAATTTATTGCTTACAATTGTGAAGGCTGGGATTCCCAAAGTCCAGGGAACATATCTGGTGTGGCATTAGTGGTAGCTTTACAGTGATGCAGAAGTCTCAAATGGCAGAAAATAGCAGAGCAGAGAGAGAGAGAGCCTCACTCCTCTCCTTTTAAAGTCCTCAGAAAAGAGAGCCTCGCTCCTCTCCTTTTAAAGTCCTCAGAATCACACCCATGACCACCACTACTAATCCATTCTCGACTAATCCAGAATCTAAAGACCCCTTCAAGGCACCACCTTTCAATTACCATAATAAAATTTTCTACCCTCTTCACAGTCACAGTGGGGATAAAATAACTAACACATAAAACCTGGGGGGATACAATCCATAGCATTCCATCCTTGCCCCCCCCAAATTTATGTACTTCTCGTAGATAAATACCTTCATACCATTTCCAAAGTCTTAACTTGTTTCAGTTCAAAAATCCAAAGGTCCAAGTCTCATCTGTGAAATCAAAACAAGTTTTCTACTTCAAAAATACAATGGTAGGACAAGTATAGGCTACATATTCCCCATCAGAAAGGGAGAAATAGGCCAAAAGAAAGGGGCAACAGGTCCTGAGCAAGTCTAAAACCCAGCAGGGCAGGCACTAAATCTTACAGCTGGTGAATCATGTGCCTTGACTCCATGTTCAATGTCCTCAGCACGCTGATGTGAAGGCTGGGTCACCAAGTCTAACACAGCTCCATTTCAAAGGCTTTCCTGCTGTGAGGCCACATTTCAGCTCTCCCAGGCTGGTGTGCATGCTGGCAGCTCCACAATTCTGGGTTCTCCATGTAGTGTCACTCCCATGATTCCACTAGGCATGGCCTTGGTGGGTTTTTTTCTGCTTCAACTCCAACCCCATATTTCCTTTTGGCATAGCTCTAGTAAAGACTCCATGTAGTGATTCAATCCCTGTGACAGATCTCTCCTTGGGCCCTCAGGCTTTTCCATACATCGTTCAAAATGAGGGTGGAGGCTCGCAAGCCTCCAGAGCTCTGGCATTCTGCAAGCCTGAAGACCTAACACCACATGGACAACACCAAGGCTTCTGG
>NW_007742069.1:9962-10789 GCF_000696425.1 Galeopterus variegatus
TGGCTTTACAGCAATGCAGGGGTCTCACATGGCAGAGCAGAGGGAGAGAGTCTCACTGCTCAACTTTTAAAGCCCTCAGAACCACACTCACGATCATCATTATTAATCCATTCACTAGGCATGGTCCTCAGAATCTAATGACCTCTCCAATACCCCACCTTTCAATTACCATAATAAAATTTTCCACCTTCTTAACAGTCACAACAAATTTACTAATACACAGAACTTGGGGCACACAATCCATATCAGGCAGGATATAATTGCAGGAATTTCTGAGCAGTGTCTCTTGCAGAGTGGCAATGCCATTGCCTGCCATTCCAACAGTATGTCTTTAATACTATCAGTATCAAGTTGTCTCTTCCAAAGCACTGTTCCTGGATGGTGTCCTATCTGCAGTCAGCCCCAGACAACAAGCATCAGATTTAATCCTAAAAGCTTAGGAGTTATTTTCATGTCACCAGCTGAGAACAAAGTATATTCCCAAGAAGGAAAATAGAGCAGAAATTCAAGAAGGAAGGAAATGGAGTTAAAACACTGGCAAACTTTGTCAATCTTCTTCCCAATTTTGACAGCCATTACTGATAACTGAGGGTTGAGAAGTATCTGTCAGCAAGTTAACAAACCTGCTTTAGTGTTACTATTGCCAAATAACTGTATTTTTCAGGGTCTCAGAGACCCTGTCTATAAATCAGGATAATATTATTTTCACCATGAACATTTTACAAAAGTTAAGAAAACCATTTCTTTAGTACATTAGTATAAGAAAAAGGAAAACTGTTACTTGAATGTTCATGCACAGAAAATGGGGCATGTGTCAGAAAAAAAGC
>NW_007742069.1:13986-14515 GCF_000696425.1 Galeopterus variegatus
GATTTAAACCTCACACTAAAGACCTATTTAACCTTAGTTCTCATTAGTCAATATACCTTATTCAGCTTTTAACAAAAAAAATTATAAGGCATTCTAAAAGGCAAGAGAAACAGTCTGAAGAGACAAACATTAGAACCACACTCTGATATGACTCAAATGTTAGAATTATCATAGAGATCATTTTAAAAAATCAATCATAAATATATCAAAGGCTGAAATGGAAAAAAAAAAGTAAAACATGCAGTAATAGAGAGGTAATCTACTCAGAGAGATGGAAATCCTAAAAGAAAATCAAAAGAGAATACTAGGAAAAAAACATTGCAAAAGAAAAAAAATGCATTTAGGGTCAAATAAACTAGACATGGCCTAGGAAATAATCTATGGGCATGAATATAAGTTAATAAAGCATTTCAAAGTAAAATGCAAAGAGAAAAAAATAAAAATTACAGATAATAAGCAAAAATTAAGAAATACAGAGCAGGATGTCCAAACTCGAAGAGATAATTTCAACAGCTATTGCATACATGTA
>NW_007742069.1:16166-17179 GCF_000696425.1 Galeopterus variegatus
ATAAACATGGCAGATATTAATACAAGTACAGCAATTATTACCTTAACTGTGAATGATCTAAATATAACACTTAAACACAAACATTGTCAGAGTGGATGAAAATCAAGACCCAACTATACATGTGTTTTGCAACAAACTCACTTACATTATAAAGACTCAGATACATTAAAAGCAAAGTGATGGAGGAAGACACAATGCTAATATTAATCACAGAAAAGCTGGAGTAGCTATAGTGATTTCAGACAATGCTGACTTCAGACCAAGAAAATTATGGAGCTAAAGAGGAGAATTGCGTAATAATAAAGAAGTCAGTTCTCCAAGAATCTATAACTATCCTACATGAGTGTGCATCTAACAACAGTTTCAAAATCATGGGGCAAAACTGATAAAACTGTAGGGTAAAATATACAAACCTACTACTATAGTTGGAGATTTTGAAGGCTCTCTTTCAATATATAAAAATGAAGTAGCAAAAAAATTATTAAGGGTCTGGTTGAATAACAGTATCAATCAAATTGATCTAATTGATATTTATGAAATAATTCTTTGAATGACAGCAGAATACACATTCTTCTAAAGCTTTGGTGTAACATTTATAAAGATACACCACATCTGGAACCATATAAAAGACCTGAATAAATTGAAAAGAATAAAAATTATGGAAAGTCTTTTCTCAGATCACAATTGTATTTAACTAGAATCAATAATAGAAAGACAGCTAGCAAATCTTCAGATAATTTGAAATTAAGCAATACACTCATAATAACATAAAGGCCCCCCCCCAAATTAGAAGTAAATTAAAATAAATATATGACTTAAAAAATTGTGAAATGCAGTAAAAGCAATGCTCACAAAGAAATGGATAGCATTGAGTGCACACATTAAAACACATAATTGTCTCAAATCAATAATCAAGCTTCTACTTTAGGAAACAGAAATAAAAGCAATTAAGTTAAGCAAGTAGATTTAAAGAAATAATAAAAATTGGAGGAGAAACCTATAAAATTAAAAGC
>NW_007742069.1:22330-22958 GCF_000696425.1 Galeopterus variegatus
AGAAGACCCACACAAATAAAGTCAACTGATCTTTGACAAAGAAACTGTCGGGGTGGGGGGGGAGTCGGCTCCTGCACCGGCGCCCCAACAACTAGCTAAACTGTGCTCGGCTCAAGGGAATGAGGCCGAAGATTACTCCCTGCCTCCTCCTCCCGGTGCAAGAGGGAGCAGGGTGGGAGAGCCCAGGAGATAGGTAGGTGCAGACACCGGCCCCAACCTGGCTCGCAAAGGAACACTCAGACGCGGTGGGGCTTCTGTCAAGCAGTTCCATTTATTCAACTCAAAGCCTACATATTTATTCATAAATGGGCTAAATGGGCGGGGGACTCTGTTGGGGGTCTCCACCGAACAAGCCAATCTCCCTATAGGTCATGCGTGCATGCATGGCTCCTGCCTATGCTTATAGTAAAGATCATGAAGTGTCCACGAGTGTCCACGAGCCTGGAAGGCTCTTTGCACCAATGATGTTAAGCCCCGTAAATGGGGTGGGGTTTTACCCAACACCATAGTCACTCCCCCTTTACATCATCCAGGCGCCATCCTGAACATGTGTGAAAAACAAAGAAGAGAACAAGCAGTCGTCATTAGGTGTAGCAACCATCTGTGCCAGGAAGGTAGCTGCCACCCA
>NW_007742070.1:0-1294 GCF_000696425.1 Galeopterus variegatus
CACTTGAAACCAAAAGCAGTGATTATTAAATTGGATCAAAAAACAAAAACAACTTTATATTATCTATGAGACAAGCTTTAAATAGAAAGATAGATTGAAAATAAACAGATGAAAAGAGATGTACCATGGAAATGGTAATCATAAAAAAGGTGGAATGGCTATATTAAATATCACATAAAATAGATTTCATGACAAGGAGAATTACAAAAGACAGGGTCATTTTGTAATGATAAAAACTCAACTCATAAGCAAGCTATAATGATTATAAGTGTGTATGTAGCAAATAATAGAGCTTCAAAATACATGAAGCAAAACCTAACAGAGCTAAAGGGAGAAATAGACAAATATATAAACATTATGGCAGATAATACCCCTTTCTTGGGAATTAATGGAACAATTTGACCAAAAAATCAGAAAGTATNTTTGAGAAATGTGTGTTCAGGTCTATTGCCCAGTATTAATCAGTTATTTGTTTTCTTGCTGTTAAGTTGTTTGAGTTTTTTATATATTTTGTATATTAACCATTTATCAAATGTATGGTTGCAAACATTTTCTCACATTCCTTATGTTGGTTTTTTTTTTTTTTTTTTTGATGTAATCTCATTTGCCTCTTTTTGCTTTTGTTGCCTGTGCTTTTGAGGTCATAATCCAGAAAACCATTGCCCACACCAATGTTATGGAGATTTTCCCTATGTTTTCTTCCAGTGTTTTCACAGTTTCAGATTTTAAATTTAAGTCTTTAATGTATTTTACATTGGTTTTTGTATATAGTGTGAGATAAGGGTCTAATTTCATTCTTTGGCATGTGAATATTCAGTTGTTTCAACACCGTTTATTGAAGAGACTGCCCATTCCCAATTGGTATTCTTGGCATCTTTGTCAAAAATCAATTGACCAAATTTATGTAGATATATTTCTGGGCTCTCTATTCTGTTCTACTGATTTATGTCTCTGTTTTTCTGCCAGTACCTTGCTATTCTGATTACTATAGCTTTCCAGTATATTTTGAAATCAGGTAGTGTTATGCCTTCAACTTCATTGATTTGCTCAAAATTTCATTGGCTGTTCAGGATTCTTTGTCATCTCATACAAACTAATTATTTTTTTTTCTATTTCTGTGAAAAGTATTATTAGAATTGTGATAGGGATTGCATTGAATCTGTACATCTCTTTGGGTGATAGGGCATTTTAACAATATTATTTATTTAAAACCATAAACAGAGGGTATATTCTCATTTATTTGTGACTTCTTCAATTTTTTCCATCAAAGATTTATAGTTTTTGGTATACATGT
>NW_007742070.1:2882-18764 GCF_000696425.1 Galeopterus variegatus
ACCATGCTGCTTTGGTTACAATAGCTTTGTAGTGTAATTATTTTTTATGTTAACTTCAAAATATACATTGTAGTTGATTTTCATGACCCTTTACCCATTCCTCTTCCCCCCTCCCTCTCCCTGTCCCCCCCACATCATATCTGTTCAGTTGTTTTAACAAGTTCAAGGAATTGTTGTGATTGTTGTGTCTTCTTCTTCTCCCACACCCTTTATTTGTTTGTGTATTTATTTATTTATGTATTTTTAGCTCCCACAAGTAAGTGAGAACATGTGGTATTTCTCTTTCTGCCTGACTTGTTTCACTTAATATAATTTTCTCTAAGTCCATCCATGCTGTTGTGAATGGTAGTATATTGTTCTTTTTGGTAGCAGAGTAGAATTCCATTGTGTAGATATACCACAGTTTCCTTATCTACTCATGTGATTAAGGACATTTGGGCTGGTTCCAACTCTTGGCTATTGTAAATAGTGCTGCAGTAAACATGGGAGTACAGATATCCCTTCGGCATGATGATTTCCATTCCTCTAGGTATATTCCCAGCAGTGGAATACCTGGGTCATATGGTAGATCTATCTGTAATTGTTTGAGGAACCTCCATACCATTTTCCATAGAGGTTGCACCATTTTGCAGTCCCACCAACAGTGTATGAGAGTTCCTTATTCTCTGCAACTTCTCCAGCACTTATTCTCAGTCTTTTGGATATTAGCCATCCTGTCTGGAGTGAGATGGTATCTCAAAGTGGTCTTGATTTGCATTTCCCGAATGCTGAGTAATGTTGAGCATTTTTTCATCTGTCTGTTGGGCATTCATATATCTTCCTTTGAGGAGTGCCTATTCATCTCCTTTGCCCATTTTTTAATTGGGTTATTGGCACGGTCCATGCCATGGTGGGGTCCTGAAAAGAATAGCTTGAGCTGCCCTCTCTGAGTTGGCAAGGCCACCGGAGGGAGAGCAGCTGGCAAGGCCACGGCTATGAGCACTTGCTTTCTCTGTAAGGATCTCTGCCTCGACGTAGTGGTACTGCTTTTACTTTCTCTTTTGATGTTTTGGTTAGCATGGCAGGTTCCTGAGTTTCCAAAAGATGTAAAAAATGACACACATACAGTCATTGTCATAAAATTAGATAGTCTCACGAAAGATCTGGGAAGATTAAACAATTCCAAATTTTCTCTTATGAGTCAATTAATTATA
Source organism: Galeopterus variegatus (assembly GCF_000696425.1). Taxonomy (NCBI): domain Eukaryota; kingdom Metazoa; phylum Chordata; class Mammalia; order Dermoptera; family Cynocephalidae; genus Galeopterus; species Galeopterus variegatus. Next base: position 4,076 of record NW_007742070.1, read on the forward strand.
CCAATGGATATTTCAAAAACATCGGTTATGACTAATCATGAGCAATTGCCTTTACCGGAGAAATTAATAAATAAAAGAAATCCCCATCCTCTCCCTACCATCTGGGTGAACAGATATATGGTATACAAAATGGGGAAAGGAAAAATTTGGTATCCCCCGAGGGAACGTCCAAAATATGATGTAAGCTGGCAAACATCATTTATTGGAGATTGTATTAATGGCAAGAGAATGGTTGGCATTAATGAGAAATTATGTGATTGGGACAATTTAAGTATATGGGAATGAAACCGTAGAACCCCCTTTACTTGGTGGTGTCCAGTTTTAATAAATCATTAAAAATCAGGTATTGGAATAAAAATATATACTGTAACATTATTAAACCTGCAAAATTAGATCTTAGAAGAATAAGAGAGTGCACCTAGTTTTGTGAGGGATGGTGCTATGCACAAGGACACTTTAACATTTAGATCAAGATTACAGGGCCACAGCCAATTCATAACCTCAAAATGTGCATGATAATGCTGCTCAGATATCCATTGTTCCTTTTCATTCCATTAGAACATAAAATCATTAGACGCCCATTAGAATTTAAATGTTAGCATTGTTCCTTTTAGCAAATTTGTACTTACATTTAACAATAGTCATAGGTCATATGATAGTATTGTCTAATAGCCACCACCCTGTTAATAGGGTAGATATTAACGACAGCTTGCCAACAGGAAAAGGTCACAGGTTAACTTCAGGACAATGAGAAGATGGTCCCGATCTGATAACCTAATACCAAAAGGAGGAAGCACGAGTTAATCACCTGAGACGTGCTGACAAAGGGAAAAAACTGGCTTCCCCCGTCCTTTTTGAATTATTGACTCAAGCTTGCTGATGTAATAAAAATAGTACCCAAAGCCCCCCTACAGAGCTGTAAATGTAAATAAAAGGCATTGTCTCATGCTCTACTGGGCTCCAGCCCCAAAGCGCTGATGGCCTGCAGAGAGAGAATGTGCATAGTGATGCATTGAGGTCTCCGTCTGTGTTTGTTATTTTCGCCAACCCTCTCCATCCCTTTTTGGGTACTCACCCCTCGCTGAAGCTGGACTTTGGCAGGTTATTTGTTTTTTTGCTGTAAAATTATTTGAGTTCCTCGCATATTCTGGATATTAATCCTTTGTCAGATGTATATTTTGCAAATATTTTCTCCCACTCTTTTGGTTGTCTTTTCACTCTGTTGATTGTTTCTTTAGCTGTGCTGAAGCTTTTTGGTTTAATATAATCCCATTTCTTTATTTTTCCTTTAGTTGCCTGTGCTTTGTGGGTCATATTTATGAAGTCCATATCCACTTCTACTTCCTGGAGTATTTCCCCTATTTCCTTTAAAGGAGTTTTATTGTTTCAGGATGTATATTTAATTCTTTAATCCATTTTGAATTTGTTTTGGTATATGGTGAGAGGTCCAGGTCTAGTTTCATTCTCCTACATATGAATATCCAGTTTTCCCAGCACCATTTGTTGAAGAAGCAGTCTCTTCCCCAGTGTGTAGATTTGCACCTTTGTCATAGATCAGATGGCTGTAGGTGTATCAGTTGATTTCTGAGTTCTCTATTCTATTCCATTTATTCGTGTGTCTGTTTTTATGCCTATACCATGCTGTTTTGATTATTATTGCTTTGTAATATAGTTTAAAGTCAGGTAGTGTTATGTCTCCAGCTTTTTTTTTTCCCCTCAGGATTGCTTTGACTATGTGTGGTCTTTTGTTATTCCATATAACTATCTGGATAGTTTTTTACATTTCTGAGAAAAGTGTCATTGAATTATTGATGGGAATCGTATTGAATCTGTAGATCACTTTGGGTAATATGGACATTTTCACAATGTTAATTCTTCCAATCCAAGAACATGGGATATCTTTCAATCTTCTTGTGTCCTCTTTAATTTCTCTCAACAGTGTTTTGTAGTGCTCTTCACAGAGATTTTTCACATCCTTGGTTAACTTTATTGTTAAGTTTTTTTTTTTTTTTTTGGTGACTATTGTACATGGGCTAGCTTTCTTGATTTCTTTTTCTGCATGTTCACTGTTGGAGTATAGAAATGCTACTGATTTTGTGTGTTGATTTTGTATCCTGCAACTTTGCTGAAATCATTTAGCAACTCTAGGAGTTTGTCTGTAGAGGCTTTAAGCTGTTCAATATATAGAATCATATAATCTGCCAACAGGGACAGTTTGACTTCATCTTTTCTGATCTGGATGCCCTTTATTTCCTTCTCCTCTCTGATTGTTCTGGCCAGTACTTCCAACACTATGTTGAATAGAAGTGGTAAGAATGGCCATCCTTGTCTAGTTCCTGTTCTTAAGGATATCAATATCAGTATGATATTGGCAGTGAGCTTATCATATATGGCTTTAATTGTATTGAGATGCTTTCCATCTATACCTAACTTGTAGAGAGTCTTTATCATGAAAGAATGTTGAATTTGTCAAATGCTTTTTCAGCATCTATAGAGATGATCATGTGTTTTTTGTCTTTGTTTTTATTGATGTGGTGCATCACATTTATTGATTTGTGTATGCTGAACCAAACTTGCATCCCTGGGTTGAATTCCACTTGATCATGGTGTATAATTTTGTATCTGTGTTGTTGTATTCTGTTAGCTAGTATTTTATTGAGGATTCTTGCATCTATATTCATGAAGGATATTGGCCTGTAGTTTTCTATTTTGATGTGTCTTTGTCTGGTTTTGGTATCAGGGTGATTTTTGCCTCATAGGATGAGTTTGGGAGAATGTCCTCTCTTTCAATCTTTTGGAAAACTTTGTAGAGAATTGGTATCAGTTCCTCTTTGAAGGTTTGGTAGAGCTCTGCAGTGAACCCATCTGGTCCTGGGCTTTTCTTTGTTGGGAGCCTTCTGATAACAGCTTCAATCTCTTTTATTGTTATTGATCTGTTCAGATTTTCTCTATCTTATTGCCTCAATTCGGGTAGTTCGTATGTGTCCAGAAATTTATCCATTTCCTCCAGATTTTCAAATTTGTTTGCATATACATCTTTATAGTAGTCTCTAATTATTCCTTGTATTTCTGAGGTATCAGTTGTAATATCACCTTTTTCATTTCTAATTTTTGTTATTTGGATCTTCTTTCTTCTTTTCTTTTCTTTTTTTTTTCCTTTTTGTCTTTTTTACTGACCGGCACGGGATCACAACCCTCGGTGTCGCGCCCGTACCGGGGACCGGCAACAGGATCGTAACCCTCGGTGTTGCACCCGCGCCACACTCAACCAGTGAGCGGGAACCGGTCACCACATGGGATCTGAACCCTCGGCGGGAGCACCTCCGCGCTCCCAAGTGGCGCACTCTCCAGTGCACCACCGGGCCGGCCCTTCTTTCTTCTTTTCTTAGATAGCCTTGCTAAAGGTTTGTAAATTTTATTTATCTTTTCAAAAAACCAACTTTTTGTTTCACTGATCTTTTGTATCATTTTTTCGGTTTCTATTTCACTAAGTTCTGTTCTGATCTTAAATATTTCTTTCCATCTGCTAACTTTGTGTTTGAATTGTTCTTGTTTTTCTAGTTCATTAATGTGAATTGTTAGGTTTTTTACTTGCCATCTTTCCATTCTTCTGAAGTAAGCATTTAATGTGATAAATTTCTCCCTTAGTACTGCATTTGCAGTATCCCACAGGTTTTGGTATAATGTCTCATTATTTTCATTAGTTTTGATAAATTTGAGGTGTTGGATGGAATGTTCTGTAGATATCTGCCATGTCCAGTTAGTCTAAAGTGTTGTACATATTTTGTGTTTCTCTATCGATTTTTTTGTCTTGATGATCTGTCCAATTCTGAGAGTGGAGTGTTCAGGCCCCCCACTATTATGGTGTTAGTGTCTATCTCATTCTTTAGATCTAATAGTGTGTGATTATAAATCTGGCTGCTCCAACATTCAGTGCATATATATTTCTGATTGTTATGTCTTCTTGATTGGTAGATCCTTTTATCACTATATAGTAGCCTTCTTCATCTCTTCTTATGGTTTTTGCTTTAAAGTCTATCTTCTTATCTGATATAAGAATAACTATTACAGCTTGTTTTTCATTTCTATTTGCATGATATATCTTTTTCCATCCTTTCACTCTTAGTTTATATGTGTCTTTACAGGTGAGGTGTCTTGAAGGCAGCATATTGTTGGGTCCATCTTTTTAATCCTGTCAGTCAGTCTGTGTCTTTTGAGTGGGGAATTTAATCCCTTTACATTTAGAGTTAATATTGGGAGGTATTGATTTACTTCTAGCAATTTACTGATTTTTGTTTAGATTTCTTAAGTAACTTTTGTTCATTTTTTTCTAATTTTGTTTGTCTTCTGTATTTGTTGTTTTCTTGGGGTGGTAGTTAAACTGTATTTTTTCTTTATTGTTAGCATTTTTGTTTTGCTGGTAGGTTTTGTTCTTTCTTGAGTATTCATGGCAATGATGGTTGTTTTTCAGGTATCAAACCCAGTACTTCCTTGAAAATTTCTTGTAAGGCTGGTCGTGTGGTAGTGAACTCATGCAGTTTTTGTTTGTCTGAGAAATATACTATTTGTCCTTCAGTTCAGAAGGATAGACTTGCTGGGTAAAGTATTTTTGGCTGGCAATTTTTTTCCTTTAGTATTTTGAATATATTATCTCATTCTTTTCTGGCTTTTAGGGCTTCTGATGAAAAATCTGATGTTATTCTGATTGGTGCTCCCTTATAGCTGACTTGCCACTTCTCTCTTGCTTTTAAGATTCTCTCTTTGTCTTTGAATTTTACCACTTTGACTATAATGTGTCTTGGAGAGGACCTTTTTGGTTTGAATATGTTTGGGGATCTTTGGGCTTCCTGAGTCTGAAGATCTGTGACTTTCCTTATACCTGGGAAGTTTTCTGCTATTATTTCACTTAATATGTTTTCAATGCCATTTCCTTTTTCTTCCCCTTCTGGAATACCCATGATTTGGATATTTGAGTGCTTAAGGTTGTCTGTTATCTCTCTTTGATTTTCTTCAATTTTTTAAAATTCTTTTTTCTGTTTTCTGGTCTGCCTGTGTTAATTCAAACAGCCTGTCTTCAGGGTCAGAAATTCTCTTTTGCTTGTTCTAGCCTGATGATTAGACTCTCTGTTGTGTTTTTTATTTTGTTGAATGAGTCCTTCAGCTCCTCAAGCTCTGCTACATTCTTTTTCAAGGCATTGATTTATTTGTACATTTTTGCTTTCAGAACCTGTATATATTTTCTCAGTTCATTCTGTTGTCTAACTGAGTTGTCTTGTATCTCATTTAGTTTCATTAAATTGTTGCTCTAAATTCCTTCTCATCATTTCAAAGATTTCCTGTTCTATATTATCCAGAACTTGAGAGTTAATATTTTCCTTTGGTAGTGATGTACTTTGCTGATTTTTCCTATTTCTGCTATCTTTCCTTTGGTGTTTACTCATTGTGGCAGGGAGTATCACAGTCCACTCTTTTCACCCTGATGTCTCGCTTGGATCCTGAAGGGACTGCCAATTCTAGGCAGCAGGAACTAGCCTGCACTTGGGTCCCACAGTGCCTGCCTGTTCTGGAACAGTTGACTTTGGGCATGTGGGTCTGGTGGCTATCAGGCCTCTCTGGTCAGCAGGTACTAACCTGGCCTGTGGGGGACCCCACAGCGCCTGCCTGTTCTGGTGCAGATGACTTGGGGCATGTGGGCCCAGCAGCTCTCAGGCCTCTCTGTGTGGCTGGGACTGGACTGGGGTCCCACATTACCTGCTTCTTCCGGCACTGCTGACTCAGTGTGTGTGGACCCAGAAGCTCTCAGGCCTCTTTGTGCAGCATGAACTGGCCTGGACTGGTGGTCCTGTGGTGCCTACCACTTCTGGCACAGCTGACTCGGGGCATGTGAGTCTGGTGGCTCCCAGGCCTCTCTAAGTGGAGGGGACCAGCCTGGGCTGTATGTCCTGTGGTGCCTGCCTTTTCTGGGGCAGCTGTCTTGGGGTGTGTGAGCCTGGCAGCTCTTGGGCCTTTTTAGGTGGCAGTGACCAACCTGGGCTGGAAATCCCACAGCACCTGCCTTTTCTGGCACAACTGACTCGGGGTGTCTGGGCCCAGAGGCTCTCAGGTCTCTGTAAGCAGTGGGGACTGACCTGGGCTGGAGGTACCACAGCACCTGCCTTTTCTGGCACAACTGACTTGGGGAGTGTGGGCCCAGGTGCTGTTCAGCCTCTCTAAGCCAAGTTTTATAGTATAATTTGAAGTCAGGTAGGGTAATGCCTCTGGCTCTCTTATTTTTATTTTTATTTTTTTTGCTTAGGACTGCTTTGGCTATTTGAGGTCTTTTGTTGTTCTCTATGAATGTTTACAATAGTTTTTTCTAGTTCTGTGAAGAATGTCATTGGTATTTTGATGGGGATTGCATTGAATCTATACATTGCTTTGGATAGTATGGATATTTTCAGCATATTAATCCCTTCAAGAGCATGGAATGTCTTTCCATCTTTTTGTGTCCTCTTTAATTTCATTCAGCAGTGATTCATAGTTCTCATTGTACAAGTCTTTCAACTCCTTGGTTAAATTTAATCCTAGGTATTTTATTTTTTTGGTGAGTATTTTAAATGGGCTAGCTTTCTTGGTTTTGTTTTCTACTAGTTCATTATTGGAGTCTTAAAAAAGTATTGATTTTTGTATTTTATTTTGTGCCATGTAATTTTACTGAAATTGTTTGTCATCTCTAAAAGTTTAGGTTTTTCTATATATACAATGATGTTATCTGGAAAAAGGGACATTTTGACTATGTCTTTTCCAGTCTGGATGCCCTTTATTTCTTTCTATTTCCTGATTGTTCTGGCTAGTACTTTCAGTACTATGTTAAATAGGAGTAGTAAGAGTGGCCATCATTTTCTTGTTCCTTTTCTTAAGGGAAAAGCTGAAAGCTTTCAGGATGATATTGGCAGTGGGTTTGCTATGTATGGCTTTTATGTGTCAAGAAACTTTCCTTCTATACCTAATTTACTAAGAGTCTTTATATTGAAGAGATATTGAACTTTGTCAAATGCTTCTTTCTGCATCTATTGAGATAATCATATGGTTTTTGTCCTTGATTTTGTTGATGTGATGTATCACATTCATTGAGTTGCATATGTTGAAATGTTGAACTATCCTTGCATACCTGGGATGAATCCTACTTGATCATGGTGATTAATTTTTTAAAGTGTTACTGTATTCTGATTACTAATATTTTGTTGAGGATTTTTGCATCTATATTCATCAGAGATATTGGCCTATAATTTTCTTTTTTTGTTGTATCTTTGTCTGGTTTTGGTATCAGGGTAATGCTGGCCTCATGATTGAGTTTGGGATAATGGCCTCTGTTTTAATTTTTTAGAATAATTTGAAGATAATTGGTATTAATTCCTTGTTAAAGGTTTGGTAGAATTCAGCAGTAAAGCCAACTGGTCCTGGGTTTTCTTTGTTGGGAAACTGCTAATTCCTGATTCAATATTGTTGCTTGTTATTGTTCTGTTCAGGTTTTTTATTTCTTCTTGGTTCAGTCTTGGTAGTTTGTATGTGTCCAAAAATTTATCCATTTCCTCCAGGTTTTCAAATTTGTTGGTGTAGAGTTTTGGTATTATAGTCTCTAATGATTCTTTGTATTTCTGTGGTATTTGTTGTAAGGCCCCCTTTTTTATTTCTGCTTTTTGTTATTTGGGTCTTCTCTCTTCTTTTTTAGTTAGCTTTGCTAATGGCTTGTCTATTTGGTTTATCTTCTCAAAAAAAAACCCCACAACTTTTTGTTTCACTGATTTTTCATATCTGTTTTTGAGTGTCTATTTCATTTAGTTCTGCTCTGATCTTAATTATTTCTTATCATCTACTAAAATTGGTATTGGATTGTTCTTGTTTTTCTACTTCTGTGAGGTGTGAATTAGGTTGTTTATTTGAAATATACCTATTCTGTTGATGTGTTTACTGCAGTAAAGTTCCCTCTCAGTACTGCTTTTTCAGTGTCCCACAGGTTTTGTTATGATGTCTTTTTATTTTCCTTAGTTTCAAGAAATTTTTTGGTTTCCTGTTTAATTTCTTCTTGGATGCATAGGTTGTTCAGGAGCATGTTGTTTAATTTTCATGTATTTGTATAGTTTCCAGAGTTTTGCTTATTGATTTCTAGTTTTAATTTGTTGTGGTCTGCAAAGATACTTGAAGTAATTTCAATTCTTTTAAATTTTCTGAGACTGATCTGTAAACTAATGTGTATCCTGGACAATATTCCATGTGTTGATGAGAAGAATGTATATTCTGTAGGTGATGGATGAAATGTTCTGTAGATATCTTCCAGGTCCAATTGGTCTAAGGTGTAGTTTAAATTATTTGTGTCTCTGTTGACTTGTTGGCTAGATGATCTGCCAGTGCTGGGAGAGTTATGTTCAGGTCTCCCACTACAATTGTATTAGGGTCTATCTCTTTCTTAAGGTCTAATAGTGTTTGCTTTATATATCTGGGTGCTCCAATGTTGGGTACATACATATATATGATTGTTATGTCTTCTTGCTGGATCGATCCCTTCATCATTAGATAGTGGCTTCCTTTGTCTATTTTTACGGTTTTTGGTTTAATGTCTATTTTATCTGATATAAGATTAGCTAATCCTCCTCATTTTTGCTTTCCATTTGCATGGTGTATCCTTCAGAAATGAAGAAATAATAGTGTATTTCCAGATAAACAAAAATGCAGGAGTTTACCACCACACAACCATCCCTGCAAGAAATCCTAAAGTCAGTCTTGCATCTAGAATCTTAAAAACAATAATCACTACCACAAATACACAAGAAAGAACAAAACTCCCTGTTAGAACAAAAATGAAAACAAGAAACAGAAATAAACTAAATCTTGCCACCTCAAAAAACCAACACACATCAAAAACAAATAATAAAAAGAGAAGAAAGGAACAAAAGATATTTTAAACATCCAAAAGGAAATCAATGAAATGCCAGGAGAAAGACAATACCTTTGAATAATGGATGAAGAAATTGTGGTATTTATGAGTACATACAATGGATTATTATTCAGCCATTTAAAAATGGAAATGCAGCATCCTGAGATAAGGAGGAACTCCTCAGGAAAGCTCATCTTTAGACCTCCTAATACCATTAAATTTATATCTGTGTGTATGCATACATATTTGTTATATATTATATATCATATATATTATATAAACAATATAAACATATATTTAATCAGCACAGTGTTATTCATTTAGCATTCTCACAATGTTTATAACTTTAAAAATATTTTATAACACATAATTTCTTTTTTTTCTAATAGTTTATGGGAAGATACAATGTTCTTCTCCTAAACTTTCTTCACAGTTTAGATGCTACAGAAATTATTGCCACAAGTCAACCTAAATTATCTCTTTATTTATGCTGTATTCCTGACACATTGTACAGTTATTTTTCACAACTACAAGTGAGAAAGTGGGAAGAAGGGTGTCAGTTCACAACCACCCAGAGAACTCTCCTGCACTAAATATAATGTGAATGTTAAACTACAAATAGTATATGTTCGAAACTAAAAGTGCTATTGTTCTCTATTCATCTTACCCTGAGTGTACTTTGAATCAGAGGCAGATTTCTAGTTAGTTACCATCCAGGAAATAATAGGTGCTTTAGAACTTCCTACTGCAGAGACATGATGAAAGCCAGCTGGAAAATTCTACAGAGTGGCCACAGATTTCATTGGTGAAGGACAAAAAGAATGTATTTTTTTTCAGTTTATATACAGGAGATAGGTCCCCAATCCCTACCTCTCCTAAAAAGAGGAAAAACACCTTTGCTCCTTTGAAATGGGACATAGAGGAGACTAAGTTTTCCCACTAACTTTTTAGAATGCAAATACATCTTTCAAAGAGCCAAGTAAATGCCTGCTGGTCTCTGATTTTTATGACCTAAAGATGTCTTCCATGTTTTTTGAAATGTAAATACGTACAGATATTTATCTTCAGTCCTTCTGGCATTTGGGGAGCTGGGATCTAGTTTGGGCTGTAACCATCTGGCTGACTTGAAGATATAATAGAATGCTTAATATCCCTTCAAGTCAGAGCAATTAGTTACTTAAATAATGACAGTAATATCACAGAGAGAGGTGAGTTTTGGGAAAAAAACAAAATAAAACAAAATATTGTATTGGTCTGTGTTATACTTTTTCTTGCCTTTAACTAATCATTTGTGACCTTATCTGAAATACATATCTCCTAGGCTAGTTAATTTATTTGTTTTCAGAGAAAGGATAGGAGTTTTTTATATTCCTGTATAGTTGATGTTAAAGTGATTTTGCCAATGGTTATCTACCAGACTTCCTTACTTTATAATCAATCTTTGGACACTTAATGCAAGAGTTAAAAGAAAAAAAAAAGAGGTCGAGGTTTACAATCTGGTAAATTAAACAGTATGTCATGATATCAGAACAGTACATCAAATTTTATTGAAAGGGGGAAAATAGGTTAATAAGCCATTATTACAGCAATATTTGTATTCCAGTTAGAAATAGCAACATGATCTCATCGCTTTTTTTAAGGGGTAATTTTTTTATTGTTTCTGGCAGTATTTTCTCAGCTGTTATATGAAACAATATGAAATACCTTAATGCCAAGATTTTGGCCTCTAATTCTCTAATGCTGTTCTTCACTAAAAGGAACCAGGATTCTTAGTGTAATGACTGATTCAATATTTGGGACAAGAAAACTCAAAGTGAGCCTTGACAGAAAGCAAATAATTTTTTGTAGGTGCTGAAGGTTGTATTAAGTAGTATCAGAGAGAAATTTCAACTTGCATGAAAAAAAGGAGAGGCCAAGAAGAACAAATTGAACATTAAAACAAAATAAAGTTCTTGCTTTTGAGTTAGGTGTAGCTGGTCTGGGCAGGACAACACTTCCTCTGATGATAACTAAATAAACCTGGATAAGTTCTAAAAAGTGTATTTTTAGAAGTATCCAAGAGCAGTGGAAGCAATGAGGACAAACAAAAGGTCTAGAGAAGAGAGAATTGTTCATTAGTGAGCTGACACTTGGCAGCTATTATTCTTCCCCTGTACGCATTTGCAGGTCCTGGGTGTGGGCTGCTGATATGGGCATGGGCCAAGCCATGAGCTCACGCTGGGTCAACAACTAGATCACAAAAAGACATAATGGGAGACTTGGGGCTCTTAAATATATGGCTTGTCTTCTGTACAAGACACTTATTGAATTTTAAAAGGATGAGTGAAATGGCCCACAATCTTACAGTATTTAGAAACAAAAGATCTACCAACCTGGGGTAAGGGACCTGAGAGCAAGAGAGGCTAGATAAGATAGCATTAAAGGAAGATGTGAATAGACACTGGGATATAGCACTACCTTTGCATGTGGGGACATCATTATAGGGCCTGAGAACTCAGGAATGGTTCCTGTCAAAATCACACTGTTGAAGAATAGGAAACCAAAAGGCATTTTGGCTTTCATGTGGGACTGAAGTATCATGTTGGAGTTTTCAAACATGCCCATTTTTTACCTCATGGAATTTATCAAATTTTGAAGCTGTGTGGGGTAAAATATTAAAGAGAAAACCTGAAAACCTCTCATAAGTGAAACTCAATATCCTGCATTCTTGCAGTGATGAGGTGACAAAGACCCATAAGATCTCATTTAAAGCCCCAGAAAGAAGGCAATGCCTTAGGAACAGGAGTGAGCCAGAAGTTGACAGAATCCCACTGGTATAGAACCTAACCATAACTCCAAACTAGATCTCAAAAGGAAAGTTTCATAATGATAAAGAGTTCAATTCAAAAGGAAGATATCAGAATGCTAAACCTATATGTTATATGAATATTATGTCATCTACAAAGAGTTAGAAAAACCATAAAGACATGAGACAGTCCCCATGGAGTATTCTAGGGCTTAAAATATTTGCATTTTAAGCATTCGGTTAGAATGAAATGTTATGTATTTCTAAGGAGATGGGCTAATGCCTTACAGTGTTCTTGAATTTTCAGTCAGTTTTGTTCTGGAAGCCAGAACAGAAAAAGGAGATGGTAAAGGTAATCTGAAAAATCAACTTAGAAGAAGACAGTGAGAAAATAATAATGTAGGTGACCATGCCTTTTATAAAATCAGATGTAATCACAGGTACATAATTGGCTTGGTAAATAAAAAAAGTAAACATTTATTGATACCATAGAGAAATAATAAGTTCAACAGTAGAGGGGAAGATTAGAGAGTTTGAAAAGGTAAAATAAGTATGTATTTTAGCTGTGAGCTGTGTGATATGCTCTTGCTGAGAATGCGTATTTAGACTGGCACTATGAACAGAGGAGCATCTTGTTAGTGAAAAAGCCAGAACTGGGAAACTGAAAGCATGTTTGGGAGCAAAATATAGGTGAGAAGTTAGGCATAGAAGCCTGAAATATACACAAGCCTGCACTCAATAAAGGAAATAGAGTGAGAAGTAAGAAGAGTCATCATGATCTGGGGGTTGGGAGAAAAACAAAAGATGATGCACATTTTCATCAAACCTTAATAAGCAGTCACTTAAAGTGAGGGTAAGGAACTAGTTTATAAACGAGGTGATTAGTAGTAAGTGTGGCAGTCTTGGAGGGGAGTTACTCAGGTGACTGTTCATTGAGAAAAGAGAGAGTACTTAGATACTCCAGGGAGGATTATTGCACACAGTCTAAATTGGCATGGATACCTGAAGATCTACAGAGACATTATGGCCTTCCCCTTAGAATGGGACTACATGAAAGATGGGACAAATGAGCCACTTCAGATGGCCAATATCCGACAATAGTCAAAGTCCAGTAGATTCAGTGGTTCTGTGAATCAATTTGGTGTGTATCTACCAGTTACTAAATACATAAGTGAAAGTGACATATCGGTACACACAAACACACACGGATATATATGTACATTATGTCCTATGTCATTGTATATGTATGTTTATATATAAACACACACATTACTCTTTTATTATGTAAAAAGAATAAGGCAAAAAGAAAAGTTACATAATTTTACACAGCTAATAATTGACAGAACCGAGGTTTGAATCCAGGCTATCACGTATGAGTGTCTGAGTAGTCAACCTTTGTGACATTACCTGTTCTGAAAGTATAATAGAGTATTTTGCATTCACCAAATTGTGGAATAGCATTGAACTTAAACTGCAGACACCATTTCATCTCAATTCTTATGTATTTTATATAGTAAAATAAATAAATAATATCACAAAGCAAGTCATTCTGCTTTATAAATTGAGTGATTTTTTTCATCAGTCAACATAGTCTGATTCTGGCAAGTTTATTGTGCCACAGATTTGAGTGCTAACGGCCTCTTGAAGAAAATTGGCTTTTGCAAAATAGTCAGTTTTAAAGCAGTCACATTGCAAACCCCTCCAGCAGAAAGGAGTAAAAATGCTATTTCATTTATTTTGTAATTTCTCTTTGGATCTGTTCTTCTGGAAAAGATGAAATTGAGCCAAATAGTTTTTCACTGCATTGGAGGTCACAGAAAAGAATCTTTTTCTTATGGGAAATGGTCCACAGAGACCCAATGCACCCAATGGCATCCAATTAAATTGCTGGAAAGGCTGTGAGCTGAGTTTGCTTGGCCACCCCTGTACTTGCCACATTGCACCCCCGATGAAGGGAAACAATTTTATGACTCTTCTAACATTGTGCTCAGAAGTGAAATAGTCACGATCAGTTTGCATCATCCAGTTTATTCCTCTAAGCTGAAAACATGTTTTAACTGAAGCCACAGAAGTGATAAAAACCCTTCTGAAATATTACTAAACAACATGGTGAGTTGAGGACATCCCTTTGCTCCCTTGATCTCCTACTTAAGGTCGGAAAAAATTCCATTTTGCCCTTTGGTTCTTACATTTCTGCAATAGATTTTGAACACTGTAATGAATGACCTCATTCATGTTCACATCACTCAATTTTATCCCAAGTCTTCAGCTGGTAAAAAGAGAAAAGATGACTTGTCCAAAGTCACTCAGTGTCAACATTGTTGAAATAGGTTCATTCATTTATTTAATAAATATTAATTAAGCCATGAAGATATGCCAAGTATTACATTTAGCATTAGAAATGAAAAATGAATTATAAATAGTAACAGCCCTAATAAACATCCAGGGCAGTAGGAGAGACAGAACTAGAAACAAATACAATAAAATAATGTGTAAAAAGTGCTTTAATAAGATTGTACAAGGATCAGAGATGGCACAGAGAAGGAAATAATTATCTCTTTGTTCTTTTCCTGTCATCTTCAGACTTTTGAAACTCCATCAGTAAAACACATAGAAAAAATAAAATTTTAAGTTTAGAATTAGTTTATTAGCAACCTCAACATTTTTTTACAAAGGAACCGGTAATACTACTGGCTAAATTTGAATATGACTTGGTCATTATGTTTTGTTTACTCTTTCAAACACTATCACAAAACTCAGTTTTTTACAGTTTTAGCTGTGAAATAGATATATTCCAACATAAATGTTCTATATGTTGATTCTTCATAAATGTCGAGAAATACACTTTTTCACAACTTTCAGTGACTTCTCAGGATTATTGTTTAATAATTTTATTACTTCCTAAATAAGGGGCTTAGAAGTGTTAGGTTTCGTCTGTAAACTGCTAAACGACCAAATGCTTAAGCAGCATCTTCTGTAGATTCAGTCTG
>NW_007742070.1:19492-22009 GCF_000696425.1 Galeopterus variegatus
TGAGGGAGCTGCTTCTTCCTCTCTATAGCTCTGTAATCTGATTCATTCTCTTTCAGAAAACCCTGGCTGGACTGATGGATGCATCAGGCTACTTCCATTCTCTGGCTATCTCAAAGTGTCCTACTCTTTGTGTCACACTCTTCTGTGTTAAGTTCTTCATCGTACTTCTACTTAGCTAAATTAATTTTATATGTTTTTATCCTTGTCGATTTTCTGGTTTTCTCATCGTACTTTTAAATACACAAAAAGACAGACTTTTTCTGGTTCACTTCTGTATATCTAAACTGAGAACATGACCTAGAACTTAATAGGTTTTCATACAATATTTACTGAATGAATGGATTGGCACAAGGATAGGAATGTGGCACAAGACACAATCAAATTCCTTCACCTAGAGTTTTCCAAGTACAGTTGACAGGGAAATATCTTCTCTCAGATCCTGCAGTTATGAGAATGTAGTCTTAGAGTCACCAGTTTCCATGTCTCTGTGGAGTTTCAAAGCCAAACAGTCCTGACTAATCAGGGTAGAAGAGGAAAGCAGTTTGACATCTTGAACATCTGCAGATGGAAGTACAAACTAGTAATACTCATAATACTTTCCACTTAGCACCTTAGAGAGTAAACAGCACATTTACCTAGAGTAGATCACCTGAGAGCCATACCTTTATGAAGAATTAAATGTATTAATAGCCCTATTTTCCAGATAGGTGAAAGTAGTGATGCTCAGGTAATACTTATTAGTATCATAATGATAATAAGATTTCACATCGAATGCTTATAATATGCCAAAACTTATACTGAGCACATTATATCAATTATCTCTTTAATCATCATGAATACCCTGGAGGTAAATTCTATCATCGTCGCTATCTAAGTTTCTTGGAAGCTGCAGCATAGAAGGGTTAAGTCCATTCCTAAGCCACAAAGCTGATAGTTAGATGAACAGCAAAATTCACAAAGCTAGTCAGATAGCCAAAACCTGAACCTGTCTATCCTGAGAAATCACTTATCTGACATTATTGCTATAAATAAGTATCAGAGTATATTCAGATATGTTTTGTGGTTACCTTTTTTGAAAGAGTCATTGTATTTAACATAATTGATTTATTTAACATGAACGATTTACCATTGCTTTTGGATTACTTCCACATCTACATCTCTATTTCTAATTTCCTTTTTGATTTTTGGCACAGCTGCTTGAACAGAAAGTAGTTCAGTGTGATTGGAGTATTGACTGTATGAAGAGAGGAGTACTACACAAAACTGGGAATAGTAGCTATTAAATAAGCAAAATGGGGCAAGTTTATGAAGAACCTTAAATTTCAGTTAAAAACCATGGCCTTTATCTATAAGGAAAGGGACCAGTGGGAACTCTGGATGGAACCGCGCACTTATTCATGTTTTTCAGGACATGGTTCTAGAATAAATATCATTCTTTCTCCCTTGGACTATTTAACTTGCTTTCTCTAATTTCTTGCATTTGATTTTCCCGTGCTTCAATTTTGAATGACTACTCCGACTGTGGTGTTCTGTTCAAAAAGCATCAGTGTCTCTCCATGGCCTACAGAATAAATACCAGGCACCTTAGTATGGAATTCACTAACCTCAACCTAAAATTTTGGGGCACTGACCCAGCACCACTGAAATTTTATCTTCGTTAGACTGGCCTCCCACATGCATTTGGTGCTTTGTCATGCTGTATCTTGATATGACCTGCATTTTCTTTTTTTTTTTTTTGTCTTTTTTGTGACCGGCTGCATTGCGCTCAGCCAGTGAGCGTACCGGCCATCCCTATATAGTATCCGAACCCGCGGCGGGAGCACTGCTGCGCTCCCAGTGCCGCACTCTCCCAAGTGCGCCACGGCTAGGCCCTGATCTGCATTTTCTTATTTTTTTTTTTTCCTTTTTGCCTTTTTTTGTGACCGGTAACGGGATCGCAACCCTCGGTGTCGCGCCTGTACTGCGACCGGCAATGGGATTGCAACCCTTGGTGTCACGCCCTCACAGCACTCAACCAGTGAGTGGACTGGTCTCTATATGGGATCCGAACCCTCCGCGGGAGCGCCGTCGTGCTCCCAAGCGCCGCACTCTACTGACTGCGCCACCGGGCTGGCCCCTGACCTGCATTTTCTAACCTTGGTATTTCCTGTTCCTGTGCAGTGGTCTCCACGCACATTTCTCTATGGCCGAATGTTCCCGTCTTACAATACCCACTACAAATTGCACTTTATTATGTTAGTTCTTATCTTTCAGTGGAAATTAAATTTTCTAATACCTTTTTTTTATTTGATTGCCCACCAGATTTTGATCTTGTGAAAGGATTGTTCTATGCTCAAATTAGTTTGTAAAATGTTAGATTAGACAAACTTTAATAGATGTTTCTTCTGACAAACCTTCCAGAGCCTTTTGTATGATAATGTGAATGTCTCTAAAACGGGAATATGCTTTCCAATGTCTCCCCAAATTATTTCACTATGGTACTTCGTTTTCTTTTGTGGTTATGTCTTAACATCTCCT
>NW_007742070.1:22041-22957 GCF_000696425.1 Galeopterus variegatus
TCCTTTTTGTCTTTTTTTGTGACCGGTAATGGGATCGCAACCCTCGGTGTCGCGCCCGTACTGTGACCGGCAATGGGATCGCAACCCTCGGTGTCGCGCCCGCACCGTGCTCAACCAGTGAGAGGACTGGTCTCTATATGGGATCCGAACCCTCTGCGGGAGCACCGCCGTGCTCCCAAGCGCCGCACTCTACCGACTGTGCCACCGGGCCGGCCCCTGACCTGCATTTTCTAACCTTGGTATTTCCTGTTCCTGTGCAGTGGTCTCCACGCACATTTCTCTATGGCCAAATGTTCCCGTCTTACAATACCCACTACAAATTGCACTTTATTATGTTAGTTCTTATCTTTCAGTGGAAATTAAATTTTCTAATACCTTTTTTTTATTTGATTGCCCACCAGATTTTGATCTTGTGAAAGGATTGTTCTGTGCTCAAATTAGTTTGTAAAATGTTAGATTAGACAAACTTTAATAGATGTTTCTTCTGACAAACCTTCCAGAGCCTTTAGTATGATAATGTGAATGTCTCTAAAACGGGAATATGCTTTCCAATGTTTCCCCAAATTATTTCACTATGGTACTTCGTTTTCTTTTGTGGTTATGTCTTAACATCTCCTGGTCTCATTCATTCACGGCACACTATTTGGAAGAAAAAGCATTATTTGGCACTACTCTGTTACATTTATTGCAGTTGTAATTATGTTACAGTTATCCATGAACATGTATTCCTATCTTTACTTGATTGTCCATTCTGAAGGGCAAAAGCTTTATCTTGTTTACATGTGTTTGCCTTTAAGAGTTTGGCAAAGTCATATATCATACGGTAGTTTTTTGTTAAATGTTAGTAAATTTAATGGAATATTTTTGTCATATACTCTGGTTGACAAGAGGAAGAAAAAACTATTCTTTTTTTTTT
>NW_007742071.1:0-1658 GCF_000696425.1 Galeopterus variegatus
GCCCTAACTAATTATTTATTATTTGGGTATATGAATTATTACCATGGTTCTAGCAATCAGAACAATACAAAAAAAGTACACTCAGAGAAGTGTCACTCCGCCTCTATCCCTACTACTCAGTTTGGGTACCTCATTCTTTCCACCACCTCTTGTAGGTAATTATTATTCCTGGATGTTCGGTTTAAGGAAAAAGGGTGGTTGACTGGGTCCTTTCCTGTGATAGGAGACTGGAGGAATAGCAGACTGTAATGGTGGTAGGGAACCAAGAGTTATCTCCATGATAAGTGGAGTCTGAGATGCTTATTAGACATCGATTAGACTGATGGAACCATCAGTAGGCAATTTCATTACAAGACTAGAATTCCAGATAAAAGCGAGAGAGATCAACCTAAATTTGGGAGTCCTCAGCCCCAAGATGGTCTTTATAATCATGGAAATGGATTAGGTCACCCGGGAAAACTATATGTAGAGAGAGAGATCAGAGGACGAGGTACCAGACAGTGCCCTGGGGTAGTCCAGTATTTAGAGGTTGGGCAAGATAAATAGGTGGAAAACTAGGTCAATGAGAAATGTACAGCAGCGTGATTCAAGCTGGAGACTTAATTTATGCAGAATAGAGTTGGTAAATGGAAAACTGGGACATCGAAGAAATTCCAGTTCAAGTTGGGGGAGTGGGGGAGAGAGAGGAGGAGGAGGAGAAGGAAGAAAGAACAAAAGGTAGGAGCTTGAGGAAGACAGTTAAGTGTTATGAAGCCTTATGGAGACAGTGCAGGAGGCTGAGGAGGGTCAGAGGGAAGGCAGACACTGGGAAGAAGTGGCTGGCGGCGACCAAGTAAGAAGAGAATTTCAGAAAGACAATCATCTAATACAAAACAGGAGCAGTCTGAAATACATGAAGTCACATACAGGTTCTTTTCTCAGTAAATAGGACAACAGAGAGTTTACATATTCCTCACACATTCCTCACTTGATGCCACCACTGGAGCCGGTCCTCAGGCCCCGCGTCCCACTGAACCCATGTCGCACGTGCATCCTTCCCGGGAGCATCCTGGAGGGTCCCTGAGACTTCTGGCCTCGCCGCCTTCCCATGGCTGCAAGTCCACCGCCGCCGCTCACGGGCACCTTCGCTCTGTACTCGTGTCACCCGCTGGCTGCTGGAGCACTGTGGAGGCTCTATGAAGCCTCCTCCTCCTCGTTTCACTGACGCCACCCTCTCCTGTCTTTTTGGACACTCCTTTCAGACTTCAGCGAAGTCATCCTCCTCCATGTTCTCTGCGATTTTGGGGACACACCGTGGCAGGCGTTTTTCTCGCTGCTTCTCAACCCTCTGCTGCACTGACTCTCCCGGGCCGCACACCCACTCGCACAGTTTGGTTTACACTGCAGGCTATGTTATGCTACAGCAACGAACCTTCTGAAATATCAGCTGCAAATAAAAAACGTTTATTTTCACTCATGCTACATGTCCATTGCGAGACATCTGGGGACTCTGACCTATTTTGTCCTCACTCTGGGACTCCGGCTGACAGAATTGCCATTACCCAGAAATTACTGGTCATCATGACAGAGGGAAGGTTCTGGAGCATCTGACACTGGCAATTAAATGTTCAGCCCCGAAATGATATATACGTCACTTCCATTTTAAACTCATTGGTCAT
>NW_007742071.1:2849-4585 GCF_000696425.1 Galeopterus variegatus
TAATAAGCACCTGCTCCTTGCCAGGATAACTAAGACGTGTTCTCTTTCCTCAAGGAACTTACAGAAAGTCTGGTGGATGAGACAAATGCAAAATTAGGATAAATTCAATACAACGTGGTTTGTACTCAGAAACAGGTGTGTGCTGTAGAACACTTCTGCTCTCCTGTGACAGCCAGCGCTGCTATGGTTACAATTCCCTGCTGGACTCGTAGTTCTTGTGTCTGTCCTTTCCTCTCTTGCTGTCTTCCTTTATGTTTTATTGATTTTTTTGTATGGATATGCCTTGATTCTTTTCTCTTTTAGATTTGTGTAACTTCTATAGGTATTTTTTGTGTGTGGTTACCTTGGTGCGGACATAAAATACCTTATAGTTATTATGGTCTATTTTAAGCTAATAATATAAATTCAATCACATACAAAACTTTGCACTTTAAACCCTTCCCCACGTTATCGTTGTTACACTTTACATCTATTCATATTGTATATTTTTGAATATATATTTTGGTTATAGTTATATTTTATATTTTTGTCTTTTAACTTTTATTGTAGAATTAAAAGTGATTTAGCCACCACTATTACAGTAATATAGTATTCTGTATTTGTTTATATATCTACCTTTACTGATGAGTTTCATAATTTCTTACGTCATCATGTTCTGTTTAGTGTCCTTTTGTTTTCTACTTAAAGAACGGCCTTTAGTACTTATCGTAAGGCGGTTCTAGTAGTGATGAACTCCCTTACCTTATGTTTGTCTGGGAGTCTTTATCTCTCCATCTTAGAACGACAGTTTTGCCGTGCCTGGTATTCTTTCTTGGCATTTTTTTTTTTCTTTCAACACTCTGAATATATCGTCACATTCCCTTCTGGCCTGTAAGTTTTCTGTTCAAAAATCCGCTTAATAGTCTTTTTTNAATTAAATGTTCAGCCCCGAAATGATATATACGTCACTTCCATTTTAAACTCATTGGTCATTTCTAATCACACGGCCCACTTAGCCACAGAGGGGCAGAAAGTGCAATCCTGCACAGGCCAGAGGCAGAGGGTAGCAGCTGCGCTCTGAGCAGCGCCAGGTAAGGATCGCGTGAGACGCGCAGATTGGTCTCCCTGCGGTAGCGCCCTTGCCTCATCATCAGACTGGCGGAAGCGACTCCTCTCAGACATTTAAGACCCAGTACACACAAAGCTCGACCCAGCAGATTTCTCCTCCACCTACCCCTCCTGTATTCCCTAGCTCAATGGATAACGCCCAGTCTTGCCCAGGCTAGACCTTGGGGGCCAGCCTCGGTCTGCTTCTTAAGATCTTGCACATTCACCCGGTTTTGTCCGGTTCTATCCCTTTAACATCTCCAGTATCCGACCTGTTCTCCCATCCCTCCTGCACAGCTAATGCAGCCTCCCGTAGACACAGTTGAACTGTGTCCACCCAGCCTCGCTTATACTGCCAAGTCCTTCTTTCTAAAATAGAAACCTGATACTCTACTTGTTCTTCAGTGGGGCTTTATAATCTTCAGGAAAAAATTTTAAGAAAATTATTAGTTTAATGAACAAGATTTCTGGAAGACGAAATTATAAAAAGTAGTACTTTAATAAGAGTTACCTAGCATTACCAGTAAAAATCCCACAACACCGGCCCTAGTTGCAATTGCCTTGTATGCATTTCATTCCATCAAATTATTAATAAGCACCTGCTCCTTGCCAGGATAACTAAGACGTGTTCTCTTTCCTCAAGGAACTTA
>NW_007742071.1:5709-6584 GCF_000696425.1 Galeopterus variegatus
CTGCTGAATTCATCAGAGCTCCAAGACTAGGAAGACAGATGCCAGTTCTTTGGATAAACTTGGAGAAGTTGGGGTGTTGGATGCATGGATCAACTCCTTCCGTCTTCAGAGGGAGGCTGAGAGCTGGTGTTTTAGTCTGCTCACCCTGTACTGAACAGTGGGGAGTACGTATAATGTCTAGCAGCCCAAGCCACTGTCTCTGTTCTCCTCGAAGCAGCTAGACTGTGCCAGAGCCTTCAGAGTTCCAAGACTTGCAAGTCAGAAACAGACCTCTAGCAAGCCCTTTTGGAAAGGCTGGAGTACTGGATGTGCTAACTAACCCCTTCCCTCCCTGGTAGAAGACAGGAGCTAGGGAGTCTCATCTTGATCATATGGCACTGTGCCAGGGGTAGGGATTCTTTCGAGATTCTCCCTACCATCTTCAGTGAGTCTGGTTTTATGTTTGCCCAAGGTGTAGGAGACTTTCAATTAATTTCTGGATTTCTTACAAAAGGAATCTGTTGACAAATTTTTGCTGAATTGGTGTGTTTGTAGGGGCGAGGAGGGCTCAGGACTTCCTACTCTGCCATCCTGCTGGCATCACTCCCAAAGTGAATTTTTTTTTTTACTATTGCAATGTTTAATAAGCGCAGAATTTAATAAATAATTTGAGTACTTTATAGCATAAATGTAAGATCAATAGACAGTAAAATCTATTATCCTGTTGTGACTGTAGATAATCAAAGTGTTTGCTAAATATGCACCCATTTGAAACTAGAATCACAGTATAACTGAACCATGAAACAGATTGCAGATGATACCCTGGTCAGTTAGCAATGTTCACTGAACAGTCACTGTACGACAATTACTGTGGATGATAAAAGAAATGAGCGCAC
>NW_007742071.1:8005-9903 GCF_000696425.1 Galeopterus variegatus
CCAGAGAGAGATGGCAGGTGGAGAGGGGGCATTTGTAAACTAGTCTTCACATCCACCTTTCAATGCAGCAATCATATGCATATTCCCCACAGCTCAAGCACACATGCACAAAGTGTCCGGATTTGAGTCACTTTACTCAACTGCTTCCCAGAGAAATATGCTCCACAGCACAGAATCTGAAGAGGCTGTGGGAGTAAACCACCAGAGGTAGTAGTAAGAAGACAGGGTGCTGAGCAAGAAAGGGGAAACCGAGCTGTTTCTCCCATGAATGGAGAAGACCACCTGAGGATGTCCAAAACAGCTGAAAAAGACACCAAAGCCAGACTTAAGAGAAAGCACTCCCATTTTGCTCAATTGAATAAAGAGCCTTTTTCTCCTTCATATCCTCTCTTTCCACCCAAACCCTGAAGGAGCCAGCATTAAGAAGAGTGAAGAAGAGAGGATGTGTGGGAGTAGACCCTCCCACCCTAACCTCCTTCCTCATACGCCCCCAGAGTGCATGTTTAGTCTTTACAGAAGGAAGGGAAGAAAAGAGCTTGGAATAGGAAAAGAGGTTGAAGTTTGAAAGAAATCAAGTCTGTCTAAATAGTGTTAAGTGTCTGTAACAGCCTCAGCATGCCCAGTTCTGCAGCTGTAGATATGTGGATGGTTCCCAATCACAGTAGGACAAGAATGTATAAAACATCTCCATATCTATATCCTAATGTTCTGAGGATACTTAATTATCCTTAGACTAGAACATTATATCTT
Source organism: Galeopterus variegatus (assembly GCF_000696425.1). Lineage (NCBI taxonomy): Eukaryota > Metazoa > Chordata > Mammalia > Dermoptera > Cynocephalidae > Galeopterus > Galeopterus variegatus. The sequence continues at coordinate 8,756 of NW_007742071.1, forward strand.
TTATGATTCTTTAACACCATTTAAGATGGCTTCTGGATGACTGAAAAAATGATTTATAGGAATAGAGATCTACCAGTCCCAAATAGTGATTGTGACGATGAAGGCTTCCACCAAAGGTGGGACTCAGGAACGCAAAGTGGCTATTTGGACTAGAGCAGAAAAAGTAATCAGGGTAGGATGGAGAATAAGGTTTGTCCATCATCAGGACCCAGGAGCAGAGTAGATGGATTTTGATTTTTAAATAAAATTGGTGGAACAAGAATTTAGACAACTAAATTTCTTGGAAGCATAGTTATAAATTAACTGAGTTTATAATTATAATTATAATTATAAACTCAGTTAATTATGAAATTAATTTTTGTATGGAATATAAATTTCTTTTTTTTAGACTACCAAAGTCATGTTTTCATTATGAATCACAAGCAATAACTCGATACGTTGGTTTGAAGATAAAGAATTGAGAAAGGGAAATCAGATTTCAACTGAGTAATATATATTTCTCAGTAGTTGACAGGCAAAATAGTCATGGTCATACAGTTAGAGAAACATTATTATATGTTTGGCCAAAGATTCCAGCAAAGGAAAAACAACATGGAGACTGAAATAACTTTAAGAAACAGTGTTTGATAATTACTAATATATATGAGTGCTATTTTATACATACTTAATTATCTTGGCTATATGATAATTCCCTCTATTATGGGCTGAATTGTGCCCCCCCCCCATCAAAAGAAATGCTGAAATCCTAACCCCTAGTACCTCAGAATGTGACCTTATTTGGAAATAGGGTCATAGAAGATGTAATTAGTTAAGATGAGGCCATTAGGGTGGACCCTTAATCCAATATGATGGTGCCCTTATGAAAGGAGAAGAAACAGATACGGGGAAGAAGGTCTGGGGAAGATGGAGGCAGACATGACAGCGATGCAGCCACAGCCACAGAAGCTAGAGGAGAAGAGAAAGAATCCGTCCCTAGAGACCCTGGAGGGAACATGGGCCTGCTGACATCTTAATTTTGGACTTCTGGCCACCAGAACTGTGAGAGGACAAAGTTATGTTGTTTTAAACCTCCCATTTGCTATGGAACCCTAATGACTCCCAGTGACATGAATTTATCTGTAAATACTCTCTTACTGTATGTCTCTTTT
>NW_007742071.1:9995-11594 GCF_000696425.1 Galeopterus variegatus
AAGATGTAATTAGTTAAGATGAGGCCATTAGGGTGGACCCTTAATCCAATATGATGGTGCCATTATGAAAGGAGAAGAAACAGATACGGGGAAGAAGGTCTTGGGAAGATGGAGGCAGACATGACAGCGATGCAGCCACAGCCACAGAAGCTAGAGGAGAAGAGAAAGAATCCGTCCCTAGAGACTCTGGAGGGAACATGGGCCTGCTGACATCTTAATTTTGGACTTCTGGCCACCAGAACTGTGAGAGGACAAAGTTATGTTGTTTTAAACCTACCATTTGCTATGGAAATAAACCTCCCATTTGCTATGGAACCCTAATGACTCCCAGTGACATGAATTTATCTGTAAATACTCTCTTACTGTATGTCTCTTTTAAAATGAGCTTTGGAGACACAAAATGTGGTAATATTACTGGGAATAAATTTCACTTCTGTTGCTTCAAAACACACACATAAAATTATAATTCCACTCATAGCTGAAAAGTATAATTAAGGCTGCTGATCATAAATTTATTACTATGGTAACTTGACAACACAAGGATAATTCGTTTTTAAAGGCAGTGTTATTATTGGAAAAACAGTATTTATAGGTTACTAGGGGGCTTAGAAGACAATAAAAATGATTTTCAATATATTTTCTTATTTTAACATTAATACATGCTTTCTATAGAAAATTTAGAAAATATTTTTTAAAAGTAAAATTCAGCCTCAAACCTACCCCCCAGTGATAACAACTATTTGAATTTTGGTGCCTTTCTGTGCTAGTTTTCTATTGCTGCATGTGATAGTTCTTGTGTGTCAACTTGCCTAGGATATGGTGCCAAGATATTTGGTCAAACACCAATGTAGATGTTGCTGTGAAGGTATTTTAAAGATGAGATTAACGTTTAAACTGGTAGATTTTGAGCGAACTAGATTAAACAACACCTCTGTAGGAGCTCACAGTTCTGCAAGTCACAAGTCTGGCCCAGTGTGGTCGGGCTCTCTGCTCATGGTCTCACGGGCTGACATCAGGCATCAGCCATTCAAGTTCTCATCTGCATGCTCCGGGGAAGAATCCACTCGCAGGCTCATTCTCGGTATTGACAGAATATAGCTCCTTACTGGCTGTCAACCAGAGTTGCTCTCAGACTCTAGAGACCCCCCAGGTCCCTTCCATGTGGACCCACCATCTTCACGCCAGCAACAGTGTATTAGTCCATTTTCTGTTGTTTATAACAGAATACCTGAAATGGGGTAATTTATAAAGAAATGAAACAGTTCTTACAGTTTTGGAGGCTGGGAAATCCATGGTCCAGGGGGCGCATTTGGTGAGGGCCTTCTTCTGGGTGGGAACTTTCTGCAGAGTTCCATGGTGATGCAGGCAATCACATGGAGAGAATGGCATGAGCAAGAGAGCTAACCACATCACTGGCTCTCCTGATAAAGCCATCAGAACCCTGCCCACGATAACTCATTACTCCATGAACGGTTAATCCACTCATGAGAGCACAGTCCTCATGATTCAATCACCTCTTAAAGCCCCACCTTTCAAACACTGTAATTGGATTTCCCACCCTCTTAACACTGTTACAATGGAGATCAAGTTTCCAACACG
>NW_007742071.1:12552-13702 GCF_000696425.1 Galeopterus variegatus
TGTATAGAAATTATTTTTAAATATGATAATATAACTATATTTCTATACTATGAAAAATTCTGTGTAATTAAAAAAAAATTGGTGACAAATGAGTATATCGTTTCCCATATTAATGGGTATTTAGAACTTCTGATTCTTTACTACAAATAGTTAAAGAACCGAAAATTCTTCTAGGATTTTTTTTTCCCTTAAACTTCTTGTTGAAATCTGCCTATTTTCTGAGGATTCCACAAGTCAAATTAATATGTATTTTTCATATATATATATCACCAAATTGCTAAATGAAAGAGATTTTAAAAGCATTTTTTTAAAAAAAATTTAAGATAATTTATCATACATGCACATGGGGTACAAAGTTGATTTTCAATAATTGTGTACATGTGTGATGGTTACCTCGGGATAGTTAGCTTATTCATCATTGCAATACACAATCATTCTTTGTGTCTGTTAACTAATTCCTCATTAACCCTCCTTCCTCTCCTCCTTCCCTCCCCTTTCCCACCTCTAGTAACCACAGTTCTTTTCTCTCTTTCTAGAAGTTCAACATATTACTGTGATAGTTGTTTTTTCCTTTCTCTGTCTCTATTGATTATTTGTTTATTTATGGATTCAGCTCCTGCTTATAAGTGAGAACATGTTGTATTTCTCCTTCTGTACCTGGGTTATTTCACTTAGGATAATCTTCTCAGGCTCATCCATGTTGCTGCAAATGATAGAATTTCATTCTTTTTTATGGCCGAGTAGTATTCCAGTGTGTATATATACCACAATTTCTTTATCCAGTCATCCATTGATGGACTTCTAGGTTGGTTCCATGGCCTGGCTATCGTAAATAGAGCTGCAATAAACATGGGAGTGCAGGTATCCCTTCAACTTGATTATTTCCAATCCTCTGGATATGTTCCCAGTAGTGAGATTGCTTCATCATATGGTAGTTCTATCTGTAGTTGTTTGAGGAACCTCCATACTGTTCTCCATAATGGCTGTACTAATTTACACTCCCACCAACAGTGTAGAAGGGTTCCCCTTTCTCCACATCCTTGCCAGCATTTGTTGTTCTCTGATTTATTGGTAATAACCAGTTTGATTGGGATGAAGTGATATCTCAAGGTGGTTTTGATTTGCATTTCCCTGATGATTAGTGATATTG
>NW_007742071.1:15804-18805 GCF_000696425.1 Galeopterus variegatus
GTGTTTAAAGAATAATTGCTTTGAACACTCTTCATTGTTCAAATGTGAAATATTCTTTGTCCATTACACTATGAGAACTCTGTCAGGAGTTATGAGATAAGGCCCTTGGTTACTGTGCAGTAATGCCCATATCATGGTTAGATGAACAGTAGTAAAAATGCACAACTTAGCTCACTGGTGGACTGAAGAGTTAATAAGTGCACTTTGTAGCTATGAGTGTTATCATAAATGACTTGACTTTTTGGAAAATTGAGAGCTCATATAATCAGAAATAGGAAAAATTGGAAAAGTGATAATATTTTATCTATGTCTCTTAATCTAACTCCCTGTCAAAAATAAGGGCTGAAAAAGTGGTCAGAATTAAAGAATTTTACACATCATAAAAATTTGAAAAATTAAAAGGAAGAAAAATAATCGATAGTGGCTATATGCCAGTAACATTTCAAACATTCAACCCTTGAGTCAATATGGAAAACAAAGCCAAAATTGCAGAATATCTAGAAAACAGTGATTACAAAAGCATCACACATCACTGAATGTGTGACATAGCTAATGACATACTCTTAGGAACGTTCATAGTCTTAAATGCTTTCATTGCTAAATAAACATTCAGCTGAAGAATAAAACAACAAAACAGATCTAAGGAAAGCAAAACAAAAAATTACCAATAAAAGCACAAATGAATGAATTAGAAAGCAGAAAAACAACAGAAAAGTGATAAATCAACCCCAGAGCCAGTTCTGCAATGTAATCCTTATGATGTTCTCTGGCCTCACCCAGGACACCATTTTCCTTTCTCAAGATAATCCTCCAGAAGTTGACAGGCCACTGCTGTAGAAGTTACTTTCTCTGAGCAGCAAATCCATAAGAATATTCTAAGAACTTTGGGATAAGGATACTTTGTCTGAAATTAAGAGGTCCTCAAGCTGCTCTTCAGAAATATGATCATTCTAAGAAAAGATCCTGTTATGTTTTGGGGGAAATGGCAATGGGCCAACTCCAGCAAAGTCCTTGCCTTCCCCTCCAGGACTTTATAGAAGTAGGGAGTTAACCTCTTCATGCATTAAGGGCCCTAATGAACCTATTAAAAAATAAATTTGGAATAGCTTTCATTCTAGTCAGATTTTCCTTAGCTGTGCTGATGATAAAAGATTCAGAGGCAGCCATACCCCAAGAGAATTCTCCTATGATGCTGCCAAAAGGAGGAGAAATACCCTGGTAATAAGTGGGTTGGTGGCTTAACAATTCACAAAGAAGTACTTTCTTTGCAACATTATATGATGATGAAAACTTAGAGGCAGTTCCCCAACAATGGAGTAATGGGTAATAAATGATAGGCCATCTATTCATTGACATCTGGGATGTGCTGGGTCTGCAGGTCTGTCGTAGAAGGATGCACGTGATGGTTGTATATGTGGGATTTGACCCCCACGACCTTCAGCCTGTGGTTTGACATCTGTTGTTATGTTTTGTTACATGGCAAGAGGGAACTAAGGTTGCCAATCAGCAGTTCTTGAGGCAGGGAGGGTATCCTGCATTACCCTGGTGGGCCACTGTCCTCACGGGAGTCCTTGAGAGCAGAAGAGGAAGATGGAGTGAGTCAATGCAATGTGGAGATGAGACGGGGGGGGGTTTGAAGAGTAAGGGGGACCCCCACTTCCCCTCCAGCGGGCTTTGAAGATTCAGGCAGAGGCCACAGCCCAAGACATACAGGCAGGTGGCCTTCAGAAACTGCGAACTGACCTCAGCTGGCCACCAGCACGGACATGGGGACCTCATTCCTACCCCTGCAACAATCTGATGGGCAAGGAAGCCGACTCCCCACCCAGAGCCCCCAGGAAGGAGCGCAGCCCTGCTGATACCTCACTTTTAGCCCCGTGAGAGCCATGACAAACTCATGACCTGCAGGACTTTCTGAAGACAAATCTGTCTTGTTTTAAGCTGCTAAGTTTGCGGTAGTTTGTGCTGATAGCAATAGAAAGTTAATAGTTGAATGAGGAAAAAGGAAGTTGTTCAGTAATAAGCATAGCATAATCCCATTTTTGTTTTAAAATGTATATACATACGAGGGACCTTCAAAAAGTTCATAAGAAATTCATAATATCTTTTAATTTTATTTTTTGAAGTACTCTCATATATACATTTTTATGTGCATACAGAACTCTCTGGACAGGGTAAAGTTACCTGCAGTGGATCCCGCTGGGGTATGGGAATGTGACAGACTGATGTTCTACTTTACATAGTGATGTACTGTGTTAGCCTTTTACAACGAGTATAACTAAATACTGAAATTTTAAAAAATCAACTTAATAGTTAATTTAATGAATTGACTGATGTGTGTTATGAAGCACAGATTCTGCCCATGGCTCAGGGCCACAGGTTTCCTGGAGACATATCTCCAGAGGAATTTCTCACTACATACAAGCTCCCTAAGCCATGTTCCTTGTTTGCACCTGCAGTGGCATAGTTGGCTAAAAACAAAACAAAACAAACAAACAAAAAGTTACATGTTTTGTGGATGATGGGTTTTTAAACGTGTAGTCACCCATAAAAGGGTTGGGTGGTCAGTGGCAACACCCGCTGCAGCCCAGTGAGCGGGTAACCCTCATGAGACAGGTGAAGGCCCGGGTCTTAGCGGCCTCCTTTTTAACTGGTCTTCACAAGGGACAGCACTAATACAGTAGGGTAAAAACTAGATACTGAAGTAATATACTAGAAATATCGAAAGATTAGAAAAGAATAAATAAAATAGGAAATTTAAAATGGGAGTTTTAAATTTGCCTTTCTTTTTACTTAGTTTTTGATTTGACTTTAGGAAAGTCAAAACAACAGGAAAAAAAATTAGAATATGACTTGAGTTAGTGTGCACATTAAAAAAAAAAGAAATGAAATCAGGTAAAACTCTAACAATTTACTGAAGAAACAATTAAAATCAATGAAGAGGGCCGGCCCGGTGGTGCACTGGATAAGTGCGCCGCTTGGGAAGCGCGGCGGCGCTCCC
>NW_007742071.1:19647-22955 GCF_000696425.1 Galeopterus variegatus
TTGCCGGACACGGAAAAAGACAAAAGACAAAAAAATAAAATAAAATAAAATAAAATAAAATCAATGAAGAGATGGGAGGGTGAAGTACTTGTAATATCCATGAAACAGATAGATAGATAAAGGCCACACAGTTGAGCAGATACACCTGTCTTCCTATACAGATGCCTACTGAGCCTGCAAAGTGTGCAATGGATTGCTTCCCAATGGGCAGAGCCCTGAGGGACATGCGCCAAGTGCTGTTCTACCTCCTTTCTCTTTGGCTCTCATCCAGATAGATGCCTGTGCCCCTGTGGAGAGACATCTGCAGCTACCTGGGAATCAGGAGGCTGAACTTGTTAGAGCTGCAAACACGCACTCAGTGCTGGCAACAGCGCCAGCACAGTCTGGCACAGAAAAACTCCCCCATGCTTTCCTCCAACCGAAATTAAAGATTTGGAAGCCATAAACCCATAGCGAGTAGTGGAACTGTGAAAGAAGATACCTCCTCCATGCGAGCATATGGTGTCCTATTAATTGAAGAATTGCACATTTAAGGTGTGTGATGTTCTCAATGAGGCTAGCATCTGGTCCCTTTTTGACTAATTTAAGAGTCGAAAAAATTGGGTGAGTATGAATCAGCTTTACACATATCTTTATATTTTGATGATCTTTACGTTTAGACTCTTTAAAGATAATTATTTTACTGGTGTCCTTAATAGCAGTTCATGTATTAAGTTGATTAGCAGTAATCCCTGACAAGCAATTCACAAGATGTGTGTTTTATTCATTCACTCAATGTGTATGGAGCACGAATAATATGCTGTGCAGCGAAGACGCAGTGGCAGTGACGAAGAAGACAGACCATGCCTTCAAAGAGTACACAGACTCCTGGGGAAAGCAGATGGTGTGTGATAGAGGTAAGAACTGAATAGTAAGGAAATATACTGCAGGAGTGCCTAAGTCATGGGAGACTTCCTGAAGGAGGTAATTCTGAGCTGGGTGCTGAAGGACAAGCAGCACCCTGGATCTGTTAGAGACTGTGGTGCATTCAGGGAGTAGGGTTGGAATGCACCCTGGATCTGTTAGAGACTGTGGTGCATTCAGGGAGTAGGGTTGGAATGCACCCTGGATCTGTTAGAGACTGTGGTGCATTCAGGGAGTAGGGTTGGAATGCACCCTGGATCTGTTAGAGACTGTGGTGCATTCAGGGAGTAGGGTTGGAATGCACCCTGGATCTGTTAGAGACTGTGGTGCATTCAGGGAGTAGGGTTGGAATGCACCCTGGATCTGTTAGAGACTGTGGTGCATTCAGGGAGTAGGGTTGGAATGCACCCTGGATCTGTTAGAGACTGTGGTGCATTCAGGGAGTAGGGTTGGAATGCACCCTGGATCTGTTAGAGACTGTGGTGCATTCAGGGAGTAGGGTTGGAATGCACCCTGGATCTGTTAGAGACTGTGGTGCATTCAGGGAGTAGGGTTGGAATGCACCCTGGATCTGTTAGAGACTGTGGTGCATACCGAAGTAGGACTGGAATGTAGGCTTCAAGTTTGGGGAACGGTGAGAACAACCAGAGATCAGATCATGAAGAGTCTGCCACAGCATGCAGCTAAGTTTCACTGGGTGTGTGGATGATCAGAAATAGAAAACTGACAAGGGAGATCAGCCTACGAGAAGCAGGGTTTGTGCTTCGTATCAGAGAGCGGCTAGGAGTTGAGTGGTGTGTCTGTTATCGTATTCTTTCACATCCATGCTTAAAGAACTTCCTTTAATATTTCTTGTAGTGCAGGTCTGCTGGCAATACATTTTCCCAGATTTTTTTTTTTTTTGGTAAGGACATCTTTATTTCACTTTCATTTATAAAAGATATTTTCTTTAGGTCTAGAATTCTGGGTTAATAGGCTTTTCTTTTAATGCTTTAAAGATGTCACTTCATTTTCTTTAGGCTTGAATAGTTTATGATAAAAAAAAAAAGCCCTGCTGTAATTCTTTGTTCCTTTGTATGTAATGTGTCTTTTATTTTTTTCTCTGGTTTGCTTCAAGATTTTCTCTTTATTTTTTATTTCTGGTAGTTTGAATATGATGTATACATATGTGTGGGGTTTGGTGGTGTTTTTATCTTTCTTGAGATTTTCTTAGATTCTTCAACCTGGGATTTAATATATTTCATTATTTTTAGATATGTTTCTTCTGTCCTGCTCTCACTCTCTCTTTTCTTTTGTTTCCTTCTGGGATTCCAATTACATGTGTGTTAGACCATTTGATATATTTTCCCACAGCTCTCAGATGCTCTTTTCTGAGTTTTGTTTCCCACTTTTTCTCTTTGAGCTTCAGTTTGGTAATTTCTATGGACTGTATTCAAGTTTATTAATTTACTGCTCAGTAATGGTAAGTCTACTGATGAGCTCATCAACAAAATTCTTTATTTCTAGCCTCATGATCTTTATTTGTAGTATTTCTCTCTGCTTCTTTCTTATAATGTTTATTGCTCTGCTGCTTCCCATTTATGTATGCATATCGTCCCCCCTTTATATTAGATGCTTTAACGTATAAATACAGCTATTTTAAACTTTTCTCTGATAGTCTGTTAGTAGCTGTCTCATCTCTGAATCTTCTCTTGACTGCTCTTTAAAGAGTGAGCTTCATTTTTTTCATTGTCTCCTAAGTTTTGATGGAATGTTGGTCAGCACGTGTAGAATAGTAGAAATGGAGGTCGATGGTATTCATGTTGGAAGTGGACATGCCTGTTATTCTGGTCAGGCTTTTAGTGTAGGGTGCTGAGCGAATATAGTCAGGAGTTGAGCTGTTACAGTTTTGTTGTTCTTGTGGTTGCCTTCAGTGTACCGTCGACTTTAACTTCCTCTAGAGTTGTTTTTTGCTTAGGAGAGTAGCTGGGTGCTGAAGGATTTTTCTCACTGTTCCCACTTCACCCAACCCAGTCCCCTAATGATAGGCATTTGGGTGATTTAGTTTCTTACAATGATATACAATGAAATAGTGGCAATTATTATATTTTTACATCTTTGCATGCTTTCCAGAACATTTTTTTAGAATAAATTTAAAAATTAAAAAAGTTTTAGTTTTATTTATTTATTTATTTATTTTTTTCCCCTTTTTGTCTTTTTCCGTGTCCGGCAACGGATCGCAACCCTCAGTTTTTTATTTTATTATTATTATTTTTTGTCTTTTTTCATGTCCGGCAACGGATCGCAACCCTCAGTGTCGCGCCCGTACCAGACCGGGACCGGCAATGGAATCACAACCCTCGGCGTTGCGCCCACACCTCGCTCAGCCAGTGAGCGGGAACCGGTCCGCATGTGGGATCCGAACC
>NW_007742072.1:0-744 GCF_000696425.1 Galeopterus variegatus
AAAAACATATTACATAGCAGTATTGATAGTATGGTTATGTGCTTGCGTGTGTGTGTGTGTGTGTGCGTGTGTGTGCACATATACAGAAATATTTATGGTAGTTAACCAACCTTGGTGGAATTAATGTAAGTCTAATTTTTTGGTTTAGCTGAATTTTCTAAATTGTCCACATTAAATATGTGTACATTGTTTCTTTAATTTTTTTCCAATGAATAATTTATTTCTCCCAATGACATAGGTGTTACAGAGGCATATGTCAAATTCCCATGAAACTGAAATCTACCCCCTTTGAGAATGAGAAATTGATTTTTGAACCTTATAAATTTACTCACATGGTTTTCAGATTGGTTGCACACTAGCTTTCCTCCTTCAGCAGTAGCATGAATGGAACACATTTAATCTTTTATTGATGATTTGGGGTCATCAACAAAGAAACAGTTATTATCCTACTACTATAAGAGGAAACCGTTAGGGGTTTTTGAAGCAGGAAAAGTAATTCCTTCTGATCCAGATGGACCCAATTACCATCTTAGAATTCCTGGGTCTATTTAGAGCTCTTCTTTTAATTTCTTGCTCAGGTTAGGGTGCCTACCTCCAGCCTCTCCCCTCCATCATCCTGCTTTATTCTAGATTCTCATCGGCTCTAAGTTCTAGCTTATAAATTTTTATGTTGCAAAAACCTTAACATATGTTAAATCTGGTGGTGAGTACATGGGGGTCTATCATATTCCTTTCTATGTGGTT
>NW_007742072.1:1126-4572 GCF_000696425.1 Galeopterus variegatus
AAATCTGGTGGTGTGTACATGGGGACCTATCATATTCCTTTCTATGTGGTAGAAAGAGTTCATTATAGTTTTATGTATTTATTTATTATGATTCCATTAATTAGTTGTTTTTTAAAATTTATTTTAATCTTTGAATTTTCAAAAATTTTACTTTTACTATGAAAAATTTAATACATATACAATAAATCTGGTACAGCAATCAACATTCATAGCCAATCTCATCTTACTTGTACACTCCCACCTACTTTCTGTCTTTCTCCTGGATTATTTTGAGTAAATTCCAGTATCATAGCATTTATCTGTAGTGTTTCTTTAAATTTGATCAGCTGTGCATATTCTCTTTCTTGGTGAGATCTTATGACTTTTCTGCTCACTCTTACATCAAAGAACACAGTTCCAATTTAGAAACTTGAGCACCAACATTCTGAGATATTCTGATAATATTTTAAATGTAAAATATTATCTTTCCTCTCCCTTAGCTAAGTACTACTATAATAAGAAAAAGAAGAAATACGCTTGGCAACTTCTCTTTTTCTCTGTCTAGTGTTTCCGCACAACTCACCCCAGCTGGCTCATAGAGATGTTTGACCCCTCTGCGGCTGAAATTCAGGGAGAAAAGAGAGGAAAGAAAAGAAAGAAAGGTCATGATAACTTTCAGTGAACAAGCATTGTGTCTGGTCTTGGAAGATGCTTAAGCTTAGTCCGTTAAATGAATGATTTTGGGGGTTCTTTGAAGAATTTCCTTTTTAAAAAAAAATCATTTATTTATTTATTTTTAGTTTATTGCTTATGGATATTCATGGGGTACAAAGCTGGCTGTCACCACTTGTGCTCAAGATGTGATGGCCAGATCAATACTATCAGCATGCACATTACCACAAATTGCGATTATTCCCTGTGTGCACCACACAATTAATCCTGACCTCCCTCCCTGCACCCCACTCAACTTCCCAACCCTAGGTATGTTCTCTCCCTCTGCAAGTCCAACACACCACTGTGGTCTTTCTTTCCTTCCTTCTTTCTCTCTTAGCTCCTACTTATGAGTGACGACCTGCAGTATTTTTCCCTCTGTTTCTGGCTTATTTCACTCAACATAATTTTCTCCATGCTCATCCATGTTGCTGCAAATGGCAGAATTTCATTCTTTTTATGGCACAGTAGTATTCCATGGTGTATATATAACACATTTTCCTTATCCAGTCACAGAATTTTCATTGAGCATCTCTCTGAAACTGGAAATTAGCAATTATTTACCCTTTCTCTGCTGAGATCTGTTCTCCCATTATGGTGGACTGAAAAAAAAAAAAAAATACAAGCATCTCTCTCTAGAATTATACATCTCAGTTCTCTTCTAATATTTAGCAACCTGAACCTTTTAAACCCTCAATGCATATAATGAGTTGCAATGTCATTTATCTTGTTTTAATTTTTTTTTTTTTCTGAAAACTTATATTGCTCAGGAACCTCATTTTAGAATGCCTTATCTATACTATCTTCATGTAAAAACACAATGATCAGTTACCATTTCTAATTTAACATCATGCAGATTATCGTAGTAGTAAAATTCTCTTTTTGGTGAAAAAAAGACAAAGCAATCGGCAATGGGGTGAAGGGCTACAGAAATATCATGGAAGATAAGAAAAAAGAAAGAAAAGTCACTGGTTATATCTGAGATCTGGAGAGCATTTTCAGGAGAGCAGCAGGAATAAAAGCTAGATGGCAGGAGCTTAATAAAGAATAGATTACAAGGAAATGAATTAGATGCCTTTCTTCTTATGGTGGCTAGAAGAGTCGGAATTTCACACACTGTTGAATACAATAGACCCTGCCAGCAGGTTCTGGGGAAGATCCTGTGCTAGCTGGTTCCACTCTCTCTCTTGTTTGTCTATTCAGCTCCATAACCCAGTATGTTAGGGCTTGCAAATAAACATTCTGACCGTTGTTGTATACAAAAGGAGTCAGTATTTCTTTTCTTCCTAACCCCATACCACTTCATTAAACAAAACCTGAAAGAAATCAACCATACCAGAGAGCCAGCCATCCCACCCCTGACGGTTCTTAGTAAAATGCTTTTCAAAACTAGCATTTCAATATGTAATCATTCCAAATTGGTATGGAAAAGGGGTGGGGCAGGAGTAAAGCGGAAAAAAATAGGCTCTGATAACTGGTATGGAGGTGATCTAAAATCATGATAAATGGAATTTTGAGAACAGTGGAAGGGGAAGAGGATTAGTAAAATTAGAAAGTGACTCAGGAGAACAGAGAGTGGACACAGGGTCAGGCTGTCTCCCTTGACATCAATAATGTAGAGCATTTCTCTCCCTGCAGTCATACAGATCCTTCAGGATATTTTTAACATGAAACACACATGCACACTACAGAATTATCTGGGTCAGAGCTATGGCTAATACTCTAGTTTTCTCAAAAGTTTGCTGCATCTTCCCAATGCAGCAACATGTTATTTCAGCCAATGAATTCCTGGCCTAAACTGCAAAAGAATGATCTTGGAGACTTTCTGATTACTGATGCTGTTAGATATTTTTCTTCATCTTTTTGACATCAGATATATTTCATGGCCGTTAGAGATAGGAGAATGTCAAAGAGAAAATATTAATGGGACTTAAGGGCCAACTACTCACACAGTGTTTTAGTTTTCTCTCTTTCTTTCCCTTCTTCCCCACTCTCCATCCTCTCTGGGAGCTCACAAGGAGTTGAAGTGTGTCTGAAGCCTCAACCTTATCTCACCAAAACTCTTATAAAGTAGGACTATTGTAAACCTAGGGAGGGATTATTGTCTTATTTCTAAGTGGCAGAAACATAGACCACAGAAGCTCTGGGGAGGAGCTAGGTTTGTTTGGGGACTCAAATTTTAATATCCCAGCAGAAGTAGCAGAATTCCACATGCTATTTCCCAGATTACAAGATTTAAGTTATTGCTTCGATTCACACCATCAGTGCTTTCTCAGGAAGTTCTTGCCACATAAACACTGCCTTAGCTCATTAGCTTTTATATTGTGTTTTCTGCTATGCATTGCCCCTTCAGTCAAAACTACACCCTATGGTTTAAAGTTTGGGAAACCGATGATCCCATTTAGTGGACTTTCCCATTGGCACCAATGTTTGAAGGAATCCATTAACCTGTGGAAGCAAATTCCAAATCCATAGGAAGCAGAGAAATTAAATCATTTACACACCCTTTATCCTCTCTTCTATTTCAAGCAAACCTACCTCAAGCTTGCCTGACCACTAATTTATAAATAAGGTCTGAAACCCTGAATGATGCTATATGAAGCCCTTCTGTGAATACAGAAAGATTATTTTAAAAAGTCATGTTATGTTTGTGAGCTTAATAATTCATATGTATATGTATATATCTATGTTATATATATGCATGCTATACACACACATATATACATACATACACACATATGTATGTATGTGTGTGC
>NW_007742072.1:6007-7728 GCF_000696425.1 Galeopterus variegatus
GCAAAATAGATCTTATTATCTGCATTTTACAAATGACACAAGTAAAGTACAAGATTATTAAAATTCTTGCCCAAGGTTATCCAAGTGAAAAATATCAAGACTGTGATTTGGATTCTGGTTTACTTTCAAATTCAGAATAAAAAGTTCAACAGCAACATCAAAAACAAAATGATGACAAAGATCACAAAACAACAATTCAGCCTTGGGATGTGTCATTTTTATGATTCAGCTTCTATCACTAATAAAATCACAAGTGCCCTCAAAGGGTGCATGAATTACCTCTGTCATTTCCAGTTTTGATTTCTCCTCATTCAAGGCTTAATGTCATCATTTAGTTATCACTTCTTTCTAGAATTTGCCATTGTTCAACTACTTTTTCTCAGCTTTCAAAAAACAGCATTTGAGGTAGGTTTCTTGCTGTGTTCCAAATATTATTTATTTAAGCTTACTATGCATTTAAAAATTTTCTTATACATATGGTATGCCTGGACAAAAAGACCTTAAAGAATCTGTTATCTCTTGCCTAGAATAAAATCTGGAAAGGAAATTTGTCAAACACAAAAGTTCATGTTAGATCTTTGTCTTTCTCTTCTTTTCCTATTCTCTGCCTTATTGGCTCTATTCAAAAGTCATTAATTAGGACTCAGCAAAATAGGCATCTGACTGGTTTGGGGATGTGGGAGCTAAAATAAGTCAGAGCAACTGGGTTGAGTGGCTATCTGTGTGGTTAGTGGAAGTCTGGTACACAGTGTGGGAGCCCAAATGGAGTGAGGGGGATGTCTTCACGAAGGGCAGCCTGGTGCAGGGAACTGGAGCCCAAGTGTAGAGAGGCAGATGTCTGCATAAAAAAGCTGCCCAGGGTAGGCTGTTGGATCCTGAGCAGGATAAGGAGATCTTTTAAGTGGGATGAACAGCAGGAGGTGTAAAGACAGAGTGAAGTGAAAAGGATGTGCTTGTATGGGTAGCCCAACATGGAATACTGAATCCTCAAGAAAGGTCAAGAGAAAGACATCCATGCTGGTTTCCAGGGGGTGCGGGCAGAGGCTAGAGGGTAGCTTACCTGGTGTGGTGTTAGATTACAAGAGGGGGTGAGAATGATGTCTATTCAGTAGAAGATGCCTATTCAGTAGAGTGCCCTAGTTGGAAACATCAGATCCCAAGCTGCCTGAGGCAAGCATCAATTTGGGCTGATATCATATAGCAGGAATAAAGAGGATCATTTCATAATGATAGAGGTCAATTTATTAAGAAGACATAATAATCATAAATGTTTATGCACCTAATAACACAGTTTCAAAATACATGAAGCAAAATATAATAGAATTGCAAAGAAACTTAGACAAATATACAATTATGGTCAGAGATTTCAATACTATTCTCTCAATAATTAATATAGCAAGTGCCCATAAAATTAGAAAGGATATAGAAGATTTGAACAATACATTAACCAACATGACCTATTTACATCTATAGAACAGTTTACACAGAGGCAATATAATACATACCTTAAAAATGTACATGAAATATTTACCAAGATGTGGCATATTCTGGCCATAAAAAATACCTCAATTATTTAAAATTTAAAGTTAAATGAGTGATAAAAGTGTATTCTTTGATTAAAATGACATTAAATCAGAAATCTATTTTTGAGAAAAAGATTACTGGAAAATTTCCAAATATTTGTTAAAAAAAAAAACCAAACACACATTTAAATAACTCAT
>NW_007742072.1:9135-10545 GCF_000696425.1 Galeopterus variegatus
TTTCTCTGCATCCTCACCAGCATTTGTTATCTGTCTTTTTGATAATATCCAGTCTAACTGGGGTGACATGAGATCACAATGTGGTTTTGATCTGCTTTTCCCTGATGCTTAGTGATGTTGAACATTTTTTCATATATCTGTTGGCCATTTGCATATTTTCCTTAGAGAAATGCCTATTCAGCTCCTTTACCCATTTTTTGATCAGGTTACTTGTTTTTCACTGTTAAGTTGTTTGAGTTCCTTATATATTTTGGATACCAATTCCTTGTCCAATGCATGGTTCATAAATATTTTCTCCCATTCCGTAGGTTGTCGTTTTACTCTGTTAACATTTCTTTTGCTGTGCAGAAGTTTTCAGTTTGATATAATCTTGTCTGTTTATTTTTCCTTTTGTTGCCTTTGCTTTTGGGGTCTCATTCATAAAGTCTTTGCCCAGTCCTACTTCTGAAGTGTTTCCCTATGTTTTCTTTTAGGAATTTTATAGTTTGGTGTCTTATATTTAAGTCTTTAATCCATTTTGAATTGACTTTGTTATATGGTGAGAAGAACAGGTCTAGTTTCATTCTTGTACACGTGGATGTCCCATTTTCCCATCACCATTTATGGAAGAGGCCATCTTTTCCCCAATGTATGTTCTTGGTGCCTTTGTTGAAGATCAGTTTGCTGTTAGGATGTGAGTTGATTCCAGGGTTGCTATTCTGTTCCATTGGTCTGTGTGTCTATTTTTAGGCCAGTACCATGCTGTTTAGATTCCTATAGCTTTGTAGTATAATTCGAAGTCAAGTAGTGTTATGCCACTGGCTTTATTTTATTTTATTTTAAGTTTTCCTTAGGATCACTTTGGCTATTTGTGGTCTTCTGTTGTTTGATATGAACCTTAGGATTGTTTTTTTCTATTTCTTTGAAGAATGTTACTTGTATTTTGATGAGGATTGCATTGAATCTGTAGATTACTTTGAGTAGTATGGACATTTTCACAATGTTAATTTTTCCAATGCAAGAGCATAGACTGTCTTTCCATTTTTTTGTGTCCTCTTTAATTTCTCTCAGTAGTGATTTATAGTTCTTGTTCTAGAGATCTTTCATCTCCTCAGTTAAGTTTATTACTAGGTTTTTTTTTTTTTGATGGCTATTGTAAATGGGCTTGCATTCATCATTTCTTTTTCTGCTAGTTTGTTGGAGTATAAAAGTGCTACTGGTTTTTGCTTGTTGATTTTGTATCCTGCAACTTTACAGAAACCATTTATCAGCTCCAAGCATTTTCTGATGGAGTCTTGAGGTTTTTCTATATTTAAGACCATGTCATCTGCAAACAGGGACAGTTTGACCTTTTTTCAATTTTAATGCCTTTTATTTCTTTCTCTTGTCTGATTACTCTGACTAATACTTCCAGTACTATGTTAAATAGAA
>NW_007742072.1:11291-13690 GCF_000696425.1 Galeopterus variegatus
ATGTGGTGTATCACATTTATTGATTGTGTTTATGTTGAACCATCCTTACATTCCTGGGATGTGTCTCACTTGATCTGATATATAATCTTATTATTGTGCTGCTGTATTCTGTTTGCTAGTATTTTGTTGAGAATTTTTGCATCTATATTCATCAACGATATTGGCCTGTAGTTTTCTATTTTGTTGTATCTTTGTCTGGTTTTGGTACCAGGCTGACTCTGGTCTCAGAGAATGTTTAGGAGAATGGCCTCTATTTCAATTTTTCAGAATATTGTGAAAAGGATTGGTATTAATTCTTCTTTAAATGTTTGGTAGAAATCAGCAGTGAAACCAGCTGGCCCTGGGCTTTTATTTGTTCTGAGACTGCTAATTACTGTTTCAATCTTATTTCTTGTTATTGGTCTGTTCAGGTTTTCTGTTTCCTCTTGGTTTTATCTTGGTAGTTTGCATGTGTCCTGAAATTTATACATTTCCAGCAGGTTTTCAAATTTGTTGGCATATAGTTGTTCATAGTAGTCTCTAATGTTTCTTTGTGTTTCTGTGGTATTGGTTGTAATGTCTCCTTTTCAATTTCTGATTTTTGTTACTTGGGTCTTCTTTCTTCTTTTTTAGTTAGCCTAGGTAATGGTTTGTCTATTTTGTTTATCTTCTCAAAAACCAACTTTTTGTTTCACTGACCTTTTATGTCATTTTTCTGGTCTCCATTTTGCTTAATTCTGCTCTGATCTTAATTACTTATTTCTGTACGCCTATTTTTGGTTTGGATTGTTCTTGTTTTTCTAGTTCTTTGCAGTGTAACATTAGGTTGTTTATTTGAAGTCTTTTTATTCTTTTGATGTAAGCATTTATTGTAATAAGCTTTCCTCTTAGTACCACTTTTGCAGTATTTAGGTTTGATATGTCTTTATTTCTATTAGTTTCATGAAATTTTTTGATTTCCTGTATAATTTCTTCCAAGAACGATGGGTCGTTAAGGAGCATGTTGTTTAATTTTCAGGTACTTGTATAGTTTCCAGAGTTTCACTAGCTTTAATCTGCTGTTTTCTGAAAGGAAACTTAAAATTATTTCAATTTTTAAAAATTTTCTAAGACTTGATTTGTGACCCAACAGGTGGTCTATACTGGACAATGTTCCATGTACTGAAGAGAAGAACATATATTCTGTAATTGTTGAATTAAATGTTCTGTAGTGTCTGCCAACTCCAATTGATTTAAATCCTGTGTTTCTCCATTAATTTGTTGCCTAGTTGATCTGTTTAATATTGATAGAGGGATCTTGAGATCCCCTACTATTATTGTATTGGGGTCTATTTCTCTCTTTAGGTTTAAAAGTGTTTGCATTATATATCTGGGTGCTCTAGTGTTGGATGCATATATATTTATGATTATCACGTCTTTTTGCTGTATAGATCCCTTTGCCATTATAGAATGGTCTTCTTTGTCTTTTTATGGTTTTTGATTTAATGTCTATTTTATCTGGTACAAGAATAGCTACTCTTGCTCACTTTTGGTTTCCACTTGCATGGTATATCCTTTTCCATCCCTTCACTATTAGCCTGTGTGTCTTTACATGTTAGGTGAGTTTCTTGTAGGCAGCATAGCATTGGGTCAAGTTTTTTAATTTAGTCAGCCAGCCTATGTCTTTTGAGTGGGGAATTTAATCCATTTACTTTTAGGGTTGCTATTGAAAAGTGTTGTCTTACTCTTGGCTGCAGTCTGATATGTCAGTGGCATGACAGGGGAGCAGTGCAGCATGGGTGGCCACTGGCATCTGTGGTAGCAGCAGTGGTAGGGACTGTGCTAAAGGCAGCAGTGGAGGGGTGTGGGGTGAACTTCTTTGCAGAAGGTGGGTGACAGTCCTGAGACCAGACAATGATGCTAGCAACTGTAGTGGTGGTGGTGGTGGGCCTTCTCTGGCCTTTTGTTGGAGGAACATGCCCTGGGAACTCCTAGTCTGCCATCTTCCCACAATCCTTGAAAAATAAGTTTTTTGAACAGACAAAATTGTGGGAATGCACTAAAGCAGTACTTGGGGATGGTTGTGAGATTTATAGCACCAAGTGCTTATATATTAGGAAAAAAAGACCAGTCTTAAAATAATTACTTTGGATTATAACTTAAGAAACTAGATAAAGAAGAATAAATTTAATATAAGGATAAAAAAGAAAATAATAGCTGTTAGGTGGGATACCAATAAAACAGTAATCAGAAAAATCCCAAGAGAAAACTCAATAAAACCAAGTGAAGGTTAATTGAGATAATTAATAAAACTAATAAACTTCTAGCCAGACTGATCAGAAAAAAAGACTACCCAATATTAGGAATTCCCAATATTAGGAATTAGACATCATTACAGGTTATATAGATGTAAAAGGACAATAATAAAATGCTATAAACAA
>NW_007742072.1:14769-15771 GCF_000696425.1 Galeopterus variegatus
CCAATCTGACAAATGATATCTGCAAAAAAACTACAGCTAACAATGTAATTAATGATGGAAATGAATGCCATCCCTTTAAGATTGAAAACAAGTCAAGGATATCTACTCTGTAGAAAAATTCTGTTCAGCACTGTACTAGAAGACCTAGCTGGTGCAATAAGGCAAGAAAAGACTTAGAAATTCATGTTATAAGTAAAGTAAAAGTAAAACTATATTCATAGATGACATAATTATCTTCAGAATATCTGATGGAATAAAATAAGAAAGCTACTAGAACTAGTGAGTGAGTTCAACAATGTTGCAGCATACAAAATCAATGTAAGAAAATTGATCACATTTTACATATTAGCAAAAATTAACATAAATTGAAATAAAAATACCATTCACCATCACAACAATGCATGCAAAATACTTAAGGATAAATCAGACAAATATATAAAGCTGTAAAGTATTTCTGAGAGAAATTTTAAAAGCCTAAAAATAAGGGAGATATGCAGTGATCATAAGTTAGAAGACTCAAAATTGTTAAAATGTCAGTTTTTCCTCCCAAAAATCTTTAGATTCAACACAATCTCAATCAAAATCCCATTAATCTTTTTTTGGTAGAAATTGACAAACTGATTTCTAAAATTCATAGGTCAAAAGACCTAGAATAGTGAATACAACTTGGAGAAGGACAAAATTGGAAGATTAACATTGCCTGATTTCAAGACTTATAAATCTATAAATCTACAGTTTAATATTGGTGTCAAGATTAAAAAATTTAGATCAAGGAACTTAATCCAAAGCCCAGAAATAGTACGAAAAATCAATTTTCATAAAATCACAAAGTAGTTCTTTAGAGAAAAGATAATATTTTCAACAAATGTGGCATAAAATTAGATATATCTATATTTTAAATGAATGTTGATTTATATCTCACACCATACATAAACATTAATTCAAAATTGATAATAGATCTAAATTTAAAACCTTAAACTATAGATATTCCATAAGAAAATA
>NW_007742072.1:16336-18252 GCF_000696425.1 Galeopterus variegatus
TATAAATCTACAGTTTAATATTGGTGTCAAGATTAAAAAATTTAGATCAAGGAACTTAATCGAAAGCCCAGAAATAGTATGAAAAATCAATTTTCATAAAAATCACAAAGTAGTTCTTTAGAGAAAAGATAATATTTTCAACAAATGTGGCATAAAATTAGATATATCTATATTTTAAAAGAATGTTGATTTATATTTCACACCATACATAAACATTAACTCAAAATTGATAATAGATCTAAATTTAAAACCTTAAACTATAGATATTCCATAAGAAAATATGGAAACATAGAAGATAAAATTGGGGCTTTGGGTTAGGCAAAGATTTTTTAAATAAATCACCAAAAGCATGGTCCATAAAAGAAAAAATTGATAAATTACAGTCCATCAAATTAAAAGCTTTGTTAAGAAAATGAAAAGAAGACACAGGCTGGGAGAAAATATTTACAAATCATAGTTGGATAAAAGGTTTGTATACAGAATATATAAAGAACTCTCAAGCCTAATATTAGGAAAACAACCTAATTAATATTGGGCAAATAATTTGCATAGAAACCTCACCAAAAAATATAAACAGTTAGCAAATATGCAAAACCATGGTCATCATCATTAGTCATTTGGAAAATGTAAATTGAATCATAATAAAATAAAACTACACATCTATTAGAGTGGATGGAACTTAAAAGACCCTATATCAAGTAAAAGTGAGTATTTGTAGAAAGTAGACATCTCTTAGACTGCAGGTGGAAATGTGTAATAGTACAATTACTTTGGAAAAGAGTTTGACATTTTCTTAAAAATTTAAACATATGTATATTCTGATTCAGCTATTCTACTCCTAGAGAAATAAAAGTATACTTCCATGCAAACACATGAATGTTTATAACAGCATTATCTGTGATGACCAATAGCTGTTAACGAAGCAGATATTCATCAACAGGCAAGTGGACAGACAAACTGTGGTACATCCATATAATGTAAGACTACTCTGCATTTAAAAGGAAGGAATTATTGATATACACTACACCATAAATTCATCTTGAAATAATTTTGCTGAGTGAAAGATACAAGACCAAAAAGTATATATGTATGATTTCATTTTTGTAAAATTATAGAAACTGCAAACTAATCTATAGTGACTTAAAGCAAATCAGTAGCTGTCTGGGACTGCTTGTGGGAATTGCAAGCGGGCAGATGAGAGGGAGAGATTGCAAAGGAGGATGAGGAAACTATTGGGTGTGATATAAATGTTCATCCTCTTAATAGTGGCGTACATATGTCAGAACATACATTATACACTAAATATATGCAGTTTATTGTATGTCAATTATACCTAAATAAAGGGGTTAAGAATCATTTTTAGGGCAATTGGTAAAACTAAATGGAGTCTGGGCTTAGATGATAGCAATGCATCAATATTAACTTTCTGATTTTGATGTTTGTATTGGAGTCTGTTTTGAGAAACTGTTCATATACCTGGAGGATTTAATATTCCAGGCTTGGACCTTTAAAATTATCCACTATTGCCACAAAAGCATTTTTTCTTCTCTTTCAAATTTCTCTTTCAATTTACTTACAGCAATAAGAAAGGTCCCACGACAGCTTGAGGGCAAGTTGTGAACTACCTACCAAGCCAAGAGTAAGGAAAACAGCAGACTGCAGCCTGGGGTCATTTTAGAGAAAGGATAAAGAGGCTTCACACTTTATTAAGCCATGTTTTTCATAAAAATCACCACAGGTCATCCCCCCAAAATGTTATTTTCGAAAAAGAGAAAAAAATTTTTCCCCTGTGCCTCCACCTTAACATCCAATGTGTTAGTAGGTATTTTATATACATAATTCCATCAGAAGTTCATAAAAAATTAAGGAAGTAGCTGTTTTTAGCTGTTTTCATACTTAATTTGTGGAAGAGGAAA
>NW_007742072.1:18589-20406 GCF_000696425.1 Galeopterus variegatus
AAAAAAAAAAAAAAAAAAAAAAAAAAAAAAAAAAACATGTGATACTGTATATTTTTTTAAAAAATGAACTTTATTCCTGTGGATTCTGTTTAGTTAGATTTTACTATTTTTCATTTAGAGCACTATTAGAATCTTAACTCAGACATTATCCATTCCCACCTTTATCTTTTTAAAGTAATCTCCTTCTAGTTTTGGGGGGGAAAACTAGAAGGTCATAAAAATATTTTATGATCATTCTCAAGTCATTTCCGTACTTCATCTATGTTTCTGATGCCTTTTCATTCTCCTACTGATAAGCCTCTTGGATTTCTGAATCACTGCCTGCCTCCCACTGTACTGATTCCTCTGCACAGATGTGTATAGAGTGGTTACTTTAGGGCAATTCACACACTGTTTTATTTTCTGTCCTTTTGCCTAATATAGAGAAAATAAGTATACTTACTAATGAGGCTTTATAGGTATTAATTAAATTTGACAATAATTTGGGCCGGCCCGGTGGCACACTGCTACAGTGCGCCGCTTGAGGGCGCGGCAGCGCTCCCGCCGAGGGTTCGGATCCCACATACAGACCGGTTCCCGCTCACTGGCTGAGCGAGGTGCGGGCACAACACTGAGGGTTGCGATCCCGTTGCCGGTCCCGGTCCTGTGCGGGCGCGACACTGAGGGCTGCGATCCGTTGCCAGACACGAAAAAAGACAAAAAAATAAAAAAATAAAAATAAAAATTGACAATAATTTAAAGTGCCTTGTACAGTACCTGGTTCATAGCATATGCCCAAGAAAAGTAATTATTATTAATAATATATCACTCTTTGTTTATATTTTGGGAAGACAAAAGGCTGCTGCATCATATGTATATCAATGATTTATTTAAAGATTAAAATTTGTAATATTGAAATACTTTGATCATCCAGTTCCTAAAAGTTTTTTCGCACCAAATTTTAGTGTGGTTTATTAATAGGCTGAAGGTCTATGCTACATTACTGGTCTCGTATTTCCTACCAGTTCAGTTCAGTCTTTTCTGCTCTTTTTCTATCTCCAAAATTCTTTTAATTTCAAATAAATAGAAGTTTGGTTATTTCTTTTGTTTCCTTGTCTCTGAACAATAAATCCCTCAGAACTTAACTTTCTAGCACCAAAAAGATTATTAGTCTTTCCCTAAGCAAAGAGCCATTCCTCAAGAAAACTCTAGTACCAGCTATTAATACATGTGTGCACACATATGTGTGCATGTGCATGCATGCATACATTTTTGTCCAGCTCCTCGTCCTTTTACTTTTCAGTAATTTTTTAAAATTATAATTATTTTGCGGGATCTCTGTCCAAGAGAGTTAAACATATAACCACTATTATTTTATCCTCCAAAGTGCCATTTGGACTTCTCCTTACTCCTGTATTAAGAAAGTTTCTAAAAACCATAAAAAGAGACAATGAGGGTCACTACATAATGATAAAAGGACGGATGCATCAAGAAGACATAACAATCATAAATATGTATGCACCCAATGGTGGAGCAGCCAGATTCATAAAACAAACTCTATTAGACCTAAAGAAGGAAATAGACACTAATACCATAATAGCAGGGGACCCAAACACCCCACTGTCAATATTGGACAGATCATCCATGCAAAGAATCAGCAGAGAAACACAAGATCTTAATAATACTCTAGACCAATTGGACTTCCAGATATCTACAGAACATTCCATCCAACAACCACAGAATTATCATTCTTCTCATCAGCACATGGATCATTCTGCAGGATAGATCACATACTAGGACACAAATCAAGTCTCAACAAATTCAAAAAAATTGGAATT
>NW_007742072.1:22250-22953 GCF_000696425.1 Galeopterus variegatus
TAATGATACATCATACCAAAACCTGTGGGATACTGCAAAAGCAGTATTAAGGGGGGAATTTGTTGCATTAAATGCTCACCTCGGAAAATGGAAAGATGGCAAGTGAACAACCTAACACTTCACCTTAAAGAACTAGAAAAACAAGAACAATCCAAACCTAAAGTTAGCAGATGGAAAGAAATCATTAAGATCAGAGCAGAACTTAATGAAATTGAAACCCAAAAAACAATATAAAAGATCAATGAATTGAAAAGTTGGGTTTTTGAAAAAATAAACAAAATCGACAAAACATTAGCATGGCTAACAAAAAAAAAAGGAGAAGATTCAAATAACAAAAATTACAAATGAAAAAGGTGATATTACAACGGATTCATCTGAAATACAAGGAATCATTCGAGACTACTATAAACAACTTTACGCCAACAAATTCGAAAATCTAGAGGAAATGGATAAATTTTGGGGCACACACAAGCTCCCAAAACTGAACCATGAAGACATAGAAAATTTGGACAGACCAATTACAATAAAGGAGATTGAAGCTGTTTTCAGAAGGCTCCCAACAAAGAAAAGCACAGGACCAGATGGATTCACAGCAGAATTTTACCAAACATTCAAAGAGGAATTGACACCGATTCAAACAATCTATTCCAAAAGATTGAATCAGACGCAAATCTCCCAAACTCATTCTATGAAGCAAACATCA
>NW_007742073.1:0-611 GCF_000696425.1 Galeopterus variegatus
TGGTGGTGAACTCCTGCAGTTTTTTTGTCTGAGAAATATACTATTTGCCCTTATTTTGGAACGATAGCCTTGCAGGGTAGAGTATTCTTGGCTGACAATCTCTGTCTTTTAGTATCTTGAATATATCCTCACATTCCTTTCTGGCTTTTAGGGTTTGTGATGTAAAGTCTGATGTTAGCCTGATTGGGGCTACCTTATCGGTGATTTGACACTTCTCTCTTGCAGCTCTCAAGATTCTCTCTTTGTCTTTGAGTCTTGTCAATTTGACTATAACATGTCTTGGAGAAGACCTTTTTGGGTTGAATACGTTTGGAGATTGTTGAGCTTCCTGGATCTGTAGATCTGTGATTTTTCCTATACCTGGGAAGTTTTCTGCCACTATTTTGTTGAATATGTTTTCAATGCAATCTCCTTTTTCCTCCCCTTTTGGGATACCTGTCACTCCGATATTTGAGTCCTTTAGGTTGTCTGATATCTCTCTCAGATTTTCTTCAATGCCTTTGATTCTTTTTTCTTTTCTTTTTCTTTTTTTTTTTTCTTTTTTTTTTTTCTTTTTTTGTCTGCTCATGTTATTTCAAACAGCCCGTCTTCATTTTCAGAGGTTCTCTCTT
>NW_007742073.1:1518-22947 GCF_000696425.1 Galeopterus variegatus
TTTCATCATGATGTCTAGCTGAGTTTTCTTGTATCTCATTCAGTTTCCTTAGAATTATCACTCGAAATTCCTTGTCAGTCATTTCAAGGGCTTCTTGTTCTATAGGATCTAGAGCTTGAGATTTATTATCTTTGGGTGGTGTACTTTCTTGATTTTTCGTGTTTCTGGTGTCTTCTCTTTGATGTTTATTCATTGTGGCAGGGGGTTTCACAGTCCACAGGTTTGACACTATTGCCTGACTAAGATTTTGTTGGGGTTTCCAATTTGGTATGGCTACCTCAGTGACTACTCAGTTGGACACTAGTGTCAGGCAAGTCCAAAATTGACTGCCGGGAAGATGGCGGGGCATTCACGCCACTCCCTCCAGTGAGTCTCAGCTCCCGCGTTGCGCTCCCACGTTGGGCTCCGGGGGCAGCCTCCACAGCTAGAGCTGCCCCGGCCACCTCTCGCCGCCCCTGGCGCTCCTGGCTCCTGTTCATGCGCAGCCTGCTCAGTCTCTCTTTGGCTCATGGTTCCAGTGGCACCCGGGGCAGGGGAGGTGACAGCCCCCTCCCCGGCAGATACCGCAGTCACTGGACCCCGAGTCCCAGTGGTGGGGCTGCGCAGCCTGGCCTGGTGCTGAGGGCAGTGACTGCAAGGCCAGGCACCCAGTGGGGGCCGCTCTCAGCGGCTTCTTCCTGGGGAGGATTTTGTAAATTTCACAAAATGGCCCGCACTCCAAGCCTCAGTGCACGTATTATGAGAGTCCCCTTCAAGGTCTCTGCAATCCTTCAGAGCAATCCACCTGGGTAGTAACAGCTACCCCCAGCGCAAGCAAGGACACCAGAGATTCTGACTCACCATCAGGCTTTCTGAGTTCCTCTTCTTGCTGGTGGCCTCTGGGATGCTGCTGGCTCGGCCACGGGCGGTTCACTCCCTTCCTGCCACCATGTTTCTCTCCCCAAGTTCCGAAGGCTGCAAAGTCCAAGATCAAGGCTCCATCCAGCAGGTTCTATGTCTGATAAAGGCTGGTTCCTTCAGCTTCTAAGATGGTGCCTTCTTGCTGCATCCTCACATGGTGGAAGGGGCTAGTGCTGTGTCTGGCCCGTGCAGCACTGAGCAGACATCACGGCGGCTGACGACGACGGGCACTCCCCGTGCCGCCTTTTTTTTTATATATATATATAGGAGAGTGTGAGGTAATTATTCTATGCTTTCCATTTCCTGGCTTCCGGCGGGTCCCCCGTCCTCCCTAAGGAGCTCCCAGTACCTGCAAGTCACAGGTGACAGAGGCCAGGAAGGAGCCACCTGGGCCACTCAGAGAAGACACAGCTGTGGGGACTGGACTAAACTCCAAAAAGACTTATTTGACTATACTAGTTATTTGTTTTATGTTCTAACTTGTTTTTGTTCACTATATCCATCCAATTTGAAAAGAGTAATATTAAAATTTGACTGTATATATTTCAATCAATATATACATATAATTATATTGTTTGTCTTGTATTTTTAGTAGCATTTGCTTCATTTAATTATTATGTTATTTAGTGCAAACAAGTTTATGAACATATTCAAATTTTCATAAATTGTTTTTTTTTTTTTTTTTCCTTTTTTGTCTTTTTTCATGACCGGCAATGGATCGCAACCCTCAGTGTCACGCCCGTACCGGACCGGGACCGGCAACGGGATCGCAACCCTCGGTGTTGCACCCACACCTCGCTCAGCCAGTGAGCGGCCTGTCTGTATGTGGGATCCGAACCCTCGGTGGGAGCGCAGCTGCACTCCCAAGCGGCGCACTGTAGCAGTGCGCCACTGGGCTGGCCCATAAATTTTTTTTTTTATCATTATATAATATTTCCATTTATCCTATTTAATGCTTTTATGTTATTTTTTCTGTGTACTTTTAAATTCCACCTTGTCTGCTATTAATATTGCCATTTATATTTTTTTAATTCCTTCATTTTATGCTTGTCTGATATCTCTTTCTAACTTTATGTTTGCAAATAATTCATAGCTGGGTTTTATTTTATTTTATCTTATTTTTTGGAGGTTGGCCAGTACAGGGATCCAAACCCTTGACCTTGATTTTACAAGGCAGCGTTCTGACTGAGCTGACTGGCCGGCCCCAGAGTTTTATTTTTTTAACCTAAAATAACTGACTGAACTTAAGAGAATTCAGTCCATTTTCATTAATTTACTAATTAGTATACTTGATTTTATTCCTGTCATGTTATTTTATATTTATTTATTTTATTTTGTTGTTTCTTCTTTTTCTGTTTTTCTTCTTTTCTTATTTTGTTGATTTGCTTAAGAGGCTATTAATTTTTCTCTCTTTTTTTAAAATTTGGGAGTTCTACTGTACTTTTTATTTCATTAATATTTACCTTTATTATCAATAAATAGCCCTATTATCCCGTGAGGAAAATTATCAATGATTTCTCTCACGAGAGAGAGAGATTTTTTCTCCTTCTCTCTTTACCCACTTTTCTCAACAATATGAGACCACTGAGATAACTTCACTTCCCACTTTCCAGCCCTCTAACCACCAGAGGAGACCTTAGGGACATTTTTACTTTCTCCCACCCTCCCCCAACTGTTAGACCACTAGAATTTCTTCTGCAGTATCTCTCTTCTACTTTAAGAGTGCATATTTAGCCCTTATATGGAACATTCTTAGGTGGCCTATCATTACTAATTTTGATTTCACACTATGGCAATTGCAAGTTTTGTTGCTCAATGCCGTTTCCTCTCCTTTTAATTTTTCCTCACCTTGAATACTCTCTGCAGATTCATTTGGGATTGTTTTAACCCTAAATCTGCTTTAGGATTTTCCTCAGATTGGGTATGTGGATGATATCCCAGCTGGGGATAGGGACTGCCAATTCTGCAGTCCTCTGAAGAGTGCATGGATGTTATTTCATTACCTTCTACCCTTTGAATGTTCAGTCCAGTGCCAGTCCAATTTTTCCTTTGTAAGCAACTTGATGCTTCTTTACAGAAGACTCTAAAATGTTTCCTTTATCTCAAAGTTAGGAATTGTATTATCATATGCCTAAGTAGTAGCTTTTCTCATCAGTTCCACCTGAGATTGTGCTTTTGAAGTACACATTTGGGTCATTCTTAAACTCAAGAGAGTTTCTTTTTTAAAAAAAATGGTTTCTCTTTTATAATTATTTTCTCTTCCTATCTTCCTTTTCTTTTTCTGGAACTCCTATGATTTATAGGTTAAATGTTCGGACTCTTCCTCCACACTCTGATAATTTCTCTATTTTTACACCTCTCATTGGATTCTCAAAGCTGCTAATTCTAGTCTCAATGTTGATCATCCTTTTCTTCAACTTATCTATTCAGTATTTTAATTAAAATAATCATACTTGTTAATTTGGGGAAGGCCTTTTTAATGCTGTATGTATACCTCTTCAAGTACTTGTTATTCTTCTGTCTTCTTATTACCCCAAAAGTTCTCCTTCATCACCGAACTGTTCTGATTGCTTTTTTCATTCTTTCTTTCTCTGGCTGTTAGATCTCTTTAAGTGTCCTTTTCTTTTTGTTTGTTCATTGCAGCATAGGTTCAAACTGGTTGCCCCATGAGTGTGGGAAGGCAAAGACATCTCAGTCATCATGGGTTAGTAATAGGCAAGTTGCCAGTTATCTATGCAGGCACCAGGAGGGACCCTTTCTTCTGCATTTCAGTAGAGTAAACTCAGCCCCTCCACACTTCTTTAGGGCAAGAGGATGAGGCAAGTGTCATGTGATCATTAAGGGACAGCTCTATCATGGGTCTGCTACATGCTGGTCCTTGTCCTAGAGCTCTCCTTCTATGGGCACAAAGCCCTTGTCCAGCCCAGGCAAGAAAGTATCACAACACCTGTCTCACTCACACCCTCTACCTGAGTATCAGTCCTAATATCAGCTTGACTTGAGAGAAGGGGATGTGTTTGGCCTGAGGGCGATGTGGAGAGGAAATGGAGCACAATTAATTCATCTTCCCAGAATCTCCTGGAGACAAGGTGGTGAACATAGAAACGATACATTACCTGTCCTCATGGAGTTTATGGGCTTGTTGGAAAGATAGAAATTAATCAAAGTAAATAATTAAATAAGAAAGAGAGAGAGAAAGAAAAAAGAGGAAGGAAATAAGGAAGAAGAAAAGGACAGAGAAAATAGAAAAAGAAACGTACGATTCTAAAGTTATAACTATGATAAATGCTATGCAGGAAAGGTAAATAGAAATGTGAAAAATGCATGAAAGGGGAGCTGACCTGGTAAGGGTGTCGGAGAAGTGATGTCTGAGGAAGAATAACTGAGCTGAAATCCCAAGAAAAAGTAGTAGTTAACTGTGTAAACAGAAGTGGAGAGAGCTCCAGACAGCAGCATATTCAAAGATATTAGGAGTGAGCAGGGCACATTTAACGCCTTTGAAGAACAAAAACGAGGCCAATGTGGCTGAAGCATATAGAGCCAAGTGTGGAAAGAAGCTGGAGGGAAAGGTAATAAGCAGCCAGACCATGGGGACTGTGGGCCGTCACAAAGAGCGTGGTCTTTTTCCTAAGGCAGGTCGCCATTGGAGTGTCTTACTCCAGGAGTAGAAACATCTCATTCACATTTTCAGATCATGTGGATTTAGTGCAGAGAACAAAAGAGGCCATGGGAGACTGCAAAACTAGTGAGGAGACTATTGTAATGGTCTGAAAGAGGATGATAAGGTCAAGGCCAAGTTAAAGTAAAGGATGCTATTTAGGTAGTAAGATGGAAGAGGGGTGTGAGAAAGTGGAAGGTGTTAAAAACATGGTCTGAGAGAGGATGATAAGGTCAAGGCCAAGTTAAAGTAAAGGATGCTATTTAGGTAGTAAGATGGAAGAGGGGCGTGAGAAAGTGGAAGGTGTTAAAAATACCCCCAAAGTGCCTGGATTATACCACTGCTGCATAAATGGTCTGAAAGAGGATGATAAGGTCAAGGCCAAGTTAAAGTAAAGGATGCTATTTAGGTAGTAAGATGGAAGAGGGGTGTGAGAAAGTGGAAGGTGTTAAAAATACCCCCAAAGTGCCTGGATTATACCACTGCTGCATAGTACAAAGACTATCGCTTCCTTGAGCTGGCGTGTGATTCACAGGAGGATGTAGACAGCTGGAAGGCATCTCTACTACGAGCTGGGGTCTATCCCGATAAATCTGTAGTAAGTTGGATATATCTCTTATTTTAAAATTATTATTAACCATGTTTAAGAAAACACATTAATTCTACATACTATATGCTGGAGAAACTAGTTGTTTTTTTTTTGACTTAGTTAAATTGGCACACTTTTAACTGATACTTTGTTCTTTCTACATTGCCGTTTACAATGCTATTTCTCCATTAGATTTCTATTTTAAAAAGTTAATATATTTGTTAAAGAAAATGCTGCACTCTGCTATAAAATTTAATATGTGTGATCTCAGACCAAATGAACTTTTTTATTTTTCTCTATATGTTATTCCATAGTTGTTATGGTATTAATACAAGTAGAATATCATCAATCATAGCAATATTTTATATTCTTAAAAATGTGCTTACTTTATTTAAAATTCCGTTTCTTTTTATTGTCTGCTTTACCTGTATCCATAGCCATATCTGTATTCAAACTCTGGTTAATGTCATCATGAGTGTGAAAGAACAAAAAGAAAAAAAAAGATTATATTGCTATTCCCACTTATCTTTATTAATATACTTCAAGTGTCTTGGAGACACTTCTCTCATTCATGTGAATAAACAGACCTTCTCTTTGTGTTCTTTGGAAAATGTAATATTACACAGACCAGTCTGAATTTAAACTTCAGAAGTCCCACCCATCATAGATACACACACCACTAAGCAGACTCTGCAGATGAGCAAATCTCCCTACTTGCCTCCCTGCCCCGAATCTTTATACTATCCAGGTTTCTCCCCAGAACTAAAGTATTGAGACTGTGCCTTGGGGCTTTGGTCCAGCTTGACACTTGTGGTGTTTACTTGGCTCTCAGTCAGTTCACAGGACTGATCATGCATGAGTTGGACCTTTTCCAGGCCCCAAATAGCGATAGAATCTTTTCAGGAGAAAGTCTGAGATATGGGTACAGTGTAGGACAATTGAAGTATTTCTAGGGGGACTTCAGCCTGACCACATCCCCATCGGTTTACACTAGAATTTAACAGAGTTCTCGGGGTAAAGGATTAAGGATTTGTACCGAAATATCAGGACAATTGAAGTATTTCTAGGGGGACTTCAGCCTGACCACATCCCCATGGGTTTACACTAGAATTTAACAGAGTTCTCGGGGTAAAGGATTAAGGATTTGTACCGAAATATTCTCTTCTTTGTTGTTATTTTAGTTCACACATAGGCTCCTTCTATCCTACAGCTGCCTGTTGGCACCTAAAACAGTGAACCTCCCACAGCACACCCTGAGCCCTCCAAATGGAAGTTAAATCAGACATTTTCCTGATGATACCCTGGTACAGATGTATCTGTATGTGATTTTCGTAATTGCTGACCAGTTTTTCTCCTGTGGTTTGTATACAGATTTGCATAGATATATGCCTCTCTGAAGACTACATATGAGAAATCATTTAAAAAATCAGAATACCACTTTTACTTTTGTTTTCCATTCTAACCATTAATTATTACTCTTCCTTGTCCATTGATGGCAATGTGTTCAATTTTACAAATATTCTATATTAAATATGCACATATACTTAATTTTTCATTCATCGATTCCACAAAAACCTTTTGAACATGCGGTTTTTGCCAGGTGCCCTTCTAGGCAGCAGTCATACAGAGGTGAACAACAGGATTCTGCTCCAGTGGAATAGACATTAAACAAGGGAGTGAATTGCTATCATTGTAAATGTTATTTAAGATAGTGATAGTTCTATCTAAAAATTAAGTTACAGAGACAGTGAGAGAGAGGGGCAGGTGAGCTTTATTTTAGTAAAAGGTATCAGGGAAGGCCCCTTTGAAGAGTTGACATTTGAGTAGGATCCTCAAGGAAAGGAGGGAGTAAATAATATGGCAGTTTGAAGAGTATTCTTGGCAGAGGGTGAGCAAGTGCAGACCAAAGCTCAGCGTCTTAGAGGAGCAACGAGATTAGTGGGTCTGAAACACCGTGAGCGAGAACAAAGGTGACAGGTGGTTTCCAGGAGGGTGGTTGGGGCCTGACAATGGAGGCAGGAAATGATGGTGAGCATCTTGGATTTTATTAAGTGAGATGGGAAGCTACTAGAGGGTTTCAATCCAGTTAGTGACATGATAAGATTTACATTTTTAAAGGCTCTTTAGGGTTGGGTATTAGGAGTAGCAGTGGAGCATATGGGTTTAAGTGCAGACTCTCATGTCAAACTACCTATATTTAAATTCCAGAAGCTCACTTACAAGCTGTGAGATGTTGGGCAGGTTACCTAGTCTTTTTACATTTCAAGAGTCTCATTTCTAAAATGAAGATAACAATAGTCCCTTACAGGGTGGTTGATAGGATTAAATGAGATAATGCCGGGAAAGCATTGAACAGGGCAGGCACAAGTAACCACTCTGTTTTCATTTATATTGATAATCATCATGATTATTATTATTATCATTTTCATCACAAACTACTTTCTTTAACAGCTAGGGAAGGGTTGAAATACTGTGAATATTGTAGTATAGTCCTGTGAGATTGCACATATGCTGTTTTCTATTTTCCAAATATGCTTGGTTATACTCTTATATCAATGTGTGTGTGCACATATGTGTACTACATCTTCCTTAACGTGCAACTATAATGTTTGTGAAAATGTATTGTCATGATTTTGTAAATTAAACATATTTTAAATGCACTAGATCAGTTTGCTATTTAAAAAAAAAATTATGTAGTGCATCTCTTGTGAGGGAAAAACTGTCTTGGAAAAGCAAAATTACCCATCCCCCAGTGAACAGTTATATAAGTCTGGATTTTCAAGTATCCATAGCCCTACACCAAGAAGAGAGTCAGAGAAATATTTTCAATTTTTTATTAGAATACCCAATTTTCAGCAAATCTAGAGATATTCTACACAATCAGTTTTGATTCTTTTCACATCATTTTTGTTTGTTTATAAACACAAATTAGTACAATTTCTTGGATGATAAAGACAAAGGGGTGTTTACTACATACCAAGGAAAAGACAGGAAATGAAATTTAGCAATGTTCCGTGAACGTTGCTTTTTCTCAGTCTTCACTATAAACAATATTTGCATTTCTTATGCACCATGTAGTCCTACAGATCATATTACACAATTGCTTGACTTTCAGATGTTTAAATGGCAACTAACTACTAAAATCCATCAAGTAGGATGCTTATCTAAAAATTCCATTCTGTGATTACTCTCACTTACGTTTGGAGGAAGGATACTTTTAGGAAGTTATTCCTAATTTAGAAGTATATGATGAAGTCAGATTAAGTTAATAACAGATGCTTCTATCTAAGTAAATTTTTAGGACTTCTGAATAGTTTGACATTTTGTTTTCGTATCAATAAACCTTGGGTAGACAACAAATCAGTCAATTGCTACCCTAGTAATGAAACATTTGTGTATCCTGCATGGACATGAGTCTAAACTCACAAAGTTCTGTTTTCTACAAAAAATACCTCAATTTTGACTTGAAAGAAATTTCTACATAGATCCTTTTAAAAAAATTATATAAATTTGATGTCATTTAGACAGATAGCCATCGCCCAAATTTGAATGAAATGGCATATAGGACAGATTTTTTTTTTCTACTAAAGTTTTATATGCACTTTTTGAAAAATAGCATTCCCACCACCATGTTTTTTCCCATCACATCCAAGTGATGGAATGTTTTTATGTGACTCATATAAAAATGTTTTGCCACCCTATTTCTTTTGTCTCTCAAGTTATTTCTCTTGGAGTTTTCTAAAAAATTTCTGTCTTTCCTTCCCTTCCTCCCTTTTTCTTCCTTCTTTCCTTCATTCGTCACTATTATAGTGAACTCTAGAGATTCAAAGATAAAAAAAGATGTGATTCTTACTTTATAGGAATTTCAAGTCTAGTGGAAGAGAGAGATGCAAATAAATAATTACTCTACAATGTGATAAGAACTACAGTAAATATCTGTACAAAATGCAACAGCCCAACAATTTTCCCATGAGCATTTTCTAATTACCTTCTATTTTCCCATGTGCATTTTCTAATTACTTTCACTCCCTTAATCTTTCTGCATCCAAAGCAAAACACAGAATTTTTTATCTGAGCAGTGGAGTATGTGACCCTAAAATGGAAATGAAGAATTTCAGATTGTTTGGTACCATACCACTGACTTGCTCTGTGAACTTAATACATAACCTCTCTGAGACACAAATTTAACATTCTGTCAGTCATCTGATATTTCTGAGCAGCCACAATATTGTTAAAATATATTTAAGTCTGAATGTGGATTTAGGAGAATTTTATTTCTTTTATTTCTATTTCCTTTGGCTATTAAATTGAAATTATAATCATTATACAATTTTATATGCAGAGTAAGGATGTTTCTTTTTTTTTTTTTTTTTATTTTGTCAATATACACTGTATATGATTATTATGGCCCGTCACCGACACCTCCCTCCCTCCTCCCTCTCTCCCCTCCCCCCCAAGGATGTTTCTATTGAAATTAGTTAATAGTTATTTTCACTGATGAATACAATTAAAGAAGTGGTGTGTGTGTGTTTATCAGTAGTTGAAGGCTACAGTTAAAGAACTTTTAAAAGATAATTTTACTGACACATTTACATAAATTTTTCCTATAAATGTGAATTTGATTAAATATCTAAAGACCATGAATAGCAAACAGCCAATTTTTCTGGCATAGATTTATTGGTTTACAATGACTTAAATTGTATATACAAACATTAAAGAATTCCAAATTCAAATTCTTTGAAACATAATGTGTCTAGTGGAATGAGGTAGATGTTAAATCAAATCCATTCAATATTTGAATCCTGACCCTGCCATTTATTAGCCATGTGGCTTGGGCGACTTACTTAACCCTCTGGTTGTTTATTCTTCTCTAGACTCAGTCATAACTCCCTAAGAGTGATTTCATAGGATTAAATGAAGATTCTAGTGCATTACAACAAGTTCTGCACCTTCCACTGGGTGAATGTGTTCAGTACCACCCGGCCTTTCATATTATTATTCAAAATCATTATTATGTCCATGAAGCTGTAATTCCCAATTTAGTACTTCCCTTTTCTTTGGAAACTATCAGTGTTATTTGGGCATATGGAGGGGGAATTTCCCCCATCTGTTGGCTGACCAAGCCAAGTTGTTTAAAGGGAGTCTTTATGCTGCCTGGGGTGTCTGTCAGGAGTGAGCTGTGAGCCCAGAGAAGCTGTCGAGGAGAACTGAGAATTCTCAAGCCTGCCCTCACACACTGGCCTGATGGCTATCTGAACGAAGCAATCTGCAGATCCACGCTTGCCCTGGAAAAAAATATGGTGCAAATTTAGTTTTGCAAGTTTGTTAAGTCAGAGACACCTCAGAGCTTTTTAAGAGGTTCATATGAGGGTACTTCAAAAAGTTCATGAAAAATTGAATTAAAGGATAATATAAATCCTCCCCTGTCATTGTTAAAAATGACAATAGAAAGCGAAACACCCCAGAACTTGACTATTCCTCTGAACTCAAGACCCTCAGCCATAGTAGATGCTTTTAGGACTGCTTTGTAGGTTGAAACCATCTTACAGTGAAGTCCTTGTGGTACTTCAGAAATTCCTCTTGGGTAGACTCTAAGTGTGAATTTTTCTCTGTGTCAAATAACCCTTAGGAGAAAGGGTCTCTGTATCATCCTAGAGGGAGAAAAGGCATGGCCACAGACTTCTGTAAATATTTATTAATGCAGTGATGACTTCTCACATACATTTATTCAGCAGTCTAATAATACATGACTTCTACTGCCCGACACCTAGTCCCACTACACATAACTTTATTCTTAGCTTTTTTCAGCAGTGCTTCACACAGAACTTAGAGCAGCTACAGAACCAATTCTGAAGCGTTAGTTTTTCTTCAGTGGAAGTACTTTGAGGGATCTAAACGTAAATTGCTCCCATGCAGAGTAGTGAAGGGAATTCTCAGGCATTTACATCCCACCATTCGTGACTGTTATGCCTCTCACAGAACAGACAGTTGGGAAATGATTGAATGAAACAAGAAATGGCCAAGCCACACCACGTCCTCCGCTTGTGTTTCTTGTATTTAAGGATTAAGGCCTCCTTCTGTGACATCATTGCTGCCACTACAAACAACCATTTGCCATCAAGTGGGGAAGCCAGTCATTCCCTAATGTGCAGAAATACTTGGTTGAGCTCCTGAAACTTATTTGGTAGATCAAAAGCTGCACTGCTGTGGAATGCAATAAACGCCATCTGTTTGAGGTATTTTCAGCAATATTGCACTTCTTTGGAGAACCAGAGTCCCATTATTCTCTAATATAGTCTTTTACTCCTGATAAAATTCCTAGTGGGGATCTTTATTGCCTTGTTGAATAGTTGGCATAGTCTTTAGAAAGGACCTTTTTTCCCCGCTTCATTCATTCTTGTACCATTACTTATATCTCAGATAAGCCAGTGTGTTAAGGGTTATATCTTGACAACTCACAATGCCAAGAAGTGTCTCTACACTATTTTATCAGTGTCTTTAAATTTATGTTTTCATTATTAAATACGATGGCCACGATGGTTCCTGGATTTAGGCATTTCCCCATAGTCACCAACTGGCATTGTTTTCCAGGAAACATAGTCTCCTGGGATCATTGCCTCACCACTCTGCAGAAAATTTCTGTACGTATTATTTCCCCCTCCACATGCTCGATGTAAAACTAAACGCCAGATCTCCAGCCTGACCTGTTCTTCCACCCCGTTTCCAGTCTCCTCCAGATGCAGGCACTTTCATCACAGCTCCCTCTAACCCTGCATCTCAGCGAGAAATTCCTTCTGGGCCCCTCGTGAGAAGAGTTCAGATCTGTTCCCTGCCCAAACCCCATCATGTCTCCCCCACAGGATCTGACCTTGCGAGGACTCAGGCTGCCCTGGGAGTAATGAATCACTGTTTTATTTTTTTAGGCCATATGTGAGTTAAATTGTTTGATATAAATCATACTCTTGCAGCTCCAGTTTGAAACAGGAGAGCCATTTGCCGGCCGCCTGCCGCCTGCCGCTGGCTGTTCTGTGTCTCTATCCGGAGTGTCACTTTTAGAAATGACTACATTTTTGTGACTAACCTTTCCAGACCCATTTTCTTGAATGTGGAGCAGTGTTTATTTTGGCAGAGTCCCCACTATACAGTCTTTGCTTCCCATGCCAACCCAAGACAAAACTCATAATTTACAAAAGAAAGAAATGGTACAGATGGAGGTCGTAACTTGGTCTGCTTACCCTGTCTCCCCAGAACCACCCACTCCTTTCCCACTCTTTTCCTCTGCTCTCTTTTCTTCCTTTCTTTCTTTCTTTCTTTTCTTTTTTTTTTTTTCCACCTTCTTTGAAACCAAGGATGCAGTGTTTGTTTAAAAATGCACTGGCTGATGAAATTTTCCACTGCTTGGCATGTTGGAGGAGGGGCTGTCAGGAAAGGGCAAACCAACATACTAAACGCTCTGCCTTTCATGCTAACAGTTCAGTTATTACCAATTCAAACCAATTCTTTTTGGCCAGGTTTCCATAACCCAAGTATTCTAAGTAGAAAGAAAGGGGAAAAAATCTCTGTCATAATTTTCTGTTGTTATAAACGTATGATTTCATTTAACCTAAGTGGATTCTTTAACTTACTTGTCTATGAGCTCTAGATGCTGGATTTGGATGCATGAGATGTCAGTGAATAGTTAAATTATTTGTTTTGATTTTGCTCTGGCAAAAAAAAAAAACCTCATAATTTTAAAAGAAATTTATGTTTAACATATTTCCTTTCTTTTTCCTTGCTGCTATGTGCACAGGGGAACAACAAAGTAAGTTCTTTGTCTTACTGCAAAGACAAATTTCTTTTCTGTCTCCCCAGCCCCCACTCTGCTCCTGCATGTGTCTTCACAAGAGGGTTTCTGTGCACGTTGGAATGACTGTCCTCTGTTACAGTGCACGAATTATATTATTGTGTGCAAATGTTTGGGGAAAGGGGTGTTTGGACTACTATAATGGCTGTTGTTTTGACCTTTTGGAGGGGAAATATATTATGTTCTTTAGAGTTGGTTATTGGGCAGTTCACAGAGGTTGATATTATGAGGAAAGAGATTGATACTGAGAGCAAAGATTATGAAGATTTAATAATGAGGGCTCTTCTGTACAAAGCATACAACGATCTGATGAAACTCAGTGCTGCTGAAGTTTTTGACCAAAAATCAAAGCTCTCATGTTAATGTGCAGTTATAAAAACCCCAAACTGGAGTCTTAAATAGCAGTATGGCTGGCTTTGTTGGCAAAACTGAACTAGATCAGTGCTCTGGCTTTGAAGGTGCCTTAAAATGGATGGAAGAGGGTGGGGCCAACATTTGACTTGGCTTCTGCGCCCTTGATGTTTTCCAGCTGGATGGAAGCAGGAGGGTGTGGGGATGAAGGGGAGGCTGAAATGTGTATGATAGATTTGTGAAACCAGGCAACACACATGAATGGTGGAAATTATCTTAATGTTATTGTTATAATAGATAAATGAGAAATTTAGTAGTTCATTGGGCTGCTAAATTGTTTAGATTTTAATTCAACATTTCCAAAAGAATAGAACTACTTCTCACTTATATTAGAAATATAATAGTAATGTAGTTGGGGAAGATGGTGTTAAGTTCAGCAGGGTGATTTGTTTTCTTATTTTTCTATGGAGATATATTAGTGTTTCATCCTACCCGGTGGCCCACTTAATAAAATGGGCCTCATTGAATACAATAAGAATTGAAAAGAATCTGTTATATAAGGGTTGGCTTGCATATTTAAACCAGCTGGAATTAATCAAAAATGCTATTCATAAGCCATACTATATAGAATGTAAAACAAATGTGGGAACTCTTGTGCAGTTTGATTCGATGGAATGTGCTATTATGGAGTAAATTGACATAGATGGTTGGTATTGAAATGTGTCACTTTATAAATTTGTATCTTGATATAACTGCTTATGACTCAAGTAATAATATTTAATAAAGTTAAAATATTATCGGAAAAGCATAAGATAGGCATTTGTGAAGGAGTAAAGGGGGGAACTGAGCCCATTCGTAGTACATTTTTTTAAAAATAGCAGGTAACTTATTAAATCGATTAAAGATTTTGTCCGCAAAGTAAAGGATAATATTTCTAATTAATACTACTACTCTTGAAGAAAACATTTGGACAAAATATAAAAGCCATGTTTTAGTTTTTATATCACATTATATTTTTATATAATTTACATATAAATTATATAAAATATATAATTTTTGTGGTATATAATTTAGACCACATTATATATTTCAATTCTCAAATAGTAAATTTGTTTAACCCTGGTCACTTGCATTACACTGAGTCTCTGTCTTGCATGGAATTTCATCATGTGCTACATCTTTTGTCTGAAAAAAAATTTTTTTTAAAACTACACCGGGCTGATTGTAAGTGTACTAATCAGTAGCCTGTGCAGGCTGAAGATCAGGGAACCAGCTGCTGACATTTTGGGTAGGTGCTAACTCTTAGATCACTCAAGATACATTGATGATTTGTGTCTTTCAATAGTGATTCACTGATGACTTAAGAGCATTTGTAAAATTCCCAAAAGAAAACACTTCTCCATAGCAGGAGTCATCTATTTGTTGCGTCTTGCATGATCAAGTTGTTCTGGGTAATAAAATGTTCAGTTTAATAAAGTTTACGGATTTTCAAATCATTAAATGCAATGAGCAATAAAACTCAAAAGATCTAAACTGTTGCTCATTAAGGGTACCTTTCAGGTGATGCAAAAGGCTCTCCAGGATCTCTAAGCACCACCCATATTCAGCATCCACATGAATGCTTGTGTGTGCTGTGGGGGATCTTTGGGTGCTGGTTAGAGGTAGAATGTTGGTTAAAGAGTGTCAAAGATGCAAGTGCCTACAGTTTTGATTTTTAATTGGAGAATGAGTAATTTAGAGGTGCTGGTATTTATTGCCTGTGGCCTTATTTTTAATTGTTCATGTAATGAATAAGTGATAGTCAGTGAAAAATATAATGCTAACACTTTGAAAATATGTTCGTTGTACTTACTATCAACTCTGGCATGAAAAAGCCTCTTCAAATCACAAACAGCACATCTGCACTCTATTTTCCTGTAGCTTAGAATTTCAGTATAAATGGAAAACACTGGAATACAAGCTGTGCTGTCTCCAGAGTATAGATCTGGATTCTTCAAAAGGAGAATATGAGATTCTCTTTTCCCTCTCATGCTGGAATGCTTGTTCTGAGTCGTCCCCAAGGCAACATACCTGACTTGTTGCCTGCCGTATACGTGAGCCAGCTGTAAAGTGTGACTCATGCTAGACTCGCAAAGGCTAATAGTTTATTTAGTGCATGGCGTTTTGTTATTTATGATATTAACCAGACTCTAAAGAAAATGAAGTCTTCTCAATTAATGATTCTTTAGATGAGCTGGATGGATTCATCTTCCCACACACAGTAAGTGTAGTGTACACACATGTGTACACATACACATATAAACTGAAGTATATAGAAAAACCTTGCTATTTATTTTCTCAGGGACAGTTAAATTGGTCTACTTTGTCCCTCTTTAGATTACACTTAGAGTTTGGGAGCTAATCCTCTGAAGTCCAAGAAAACTAACTTTTGCAATAGATGAACATTTAGATTTACATTATGAACACACACTAGAACAAAACACCAGCGTTCACATTCCTCCTTGAACGATCATATGTATTTTCTTATTTCTCCTTAAAAAGCAAATTTTCCTTTTGTGAGGAGATCACATTTGCTCAGGAGAAATTTTTTCCTTCCAGGCCTATTACTTATTTTTCCTTCTGAAAATGTTTTTCTGTTGGCATAGTGATATCCTAAATTGCTTAGGGTAGAGTCTATCTCCTCGTTAGATGGGTTTCCCTAGACCACAGATTCCAAGTTAGTGTCTTCATGAGGAAGACCAGAATCCAGGACATACTGAGTCAGTTTTGGGAAAGTAAATAAATT
The DNA here is from genome assembly GCF_000696425.1 of Galeopterus variegatus. NCBI lineage: Eukaryota > Metazoa > Chordata > Mammalia > Dermoptera > Cynocephalidae > Galeopterus > Galeopterus variegatus. The sequence continues at coordinate 17,645 of NW_007742073.1, forward strand.
TATACAGTAACAGAAAGGTTGTTTTGTTTTCTTAATTCATTTGTTTGTTGAGTACAAATGTAAATCAGAGTGTCATTTTCAGAACTGAGGACTTCAGGTAAAAATTAATCTCCATATTTTGTCCTAAAGAGTAGCCATTTAATTTCCTTCTTTAATTTGATGGCTTCTCTTTCTGGGCATTTCTAGAAATTTAATAGACTTTTAATTTTTTTTTTAAAGACTTTGAGTTTTGGTTAACTATTTTTGATGTTAAATTAGACAAATTAAAGGTAGAGAAAAACTTAAAATATAAGGAAAAAAATATTATAACAGAAGCTCTCAAGGTTCTTAATGATGTTAGTACAGAAACACAAATGAAAACTAAAAGGAATTCTAGATTCAATTCGGAAATTAATGCTTCAAAAAGTTTTAAGTTATAGGAAAAAGCTACCTTTAACCTCTTTCCTCATGAATCTTTTATTACCCTTGAAAGGGAAATTTACGATCACTTTACTTACCTTCAGTTTTTTTAAACTAAAGGATTCTTATATTTCCTCCAGCAGAAGTATAAGGCTGACTCTATTGCTTGAAGAGAAGAAGCATTTGAAAAGAAAAAATAGAACGGATACATGCTAAAACAGAATTTTAAAATTACTGCGTCTTATTAAGTTCTAGTTAGATTAAATGCAATAATTTTATACATATTGGAGGGCCTTGAGACTTAAGAAAAGAAGGAAAGGAAAATCAGATTTGAAAAGTTGGTTTTTTTGGATAACTTATTATACATACATGTGGGGTACAACATTAGTTTTCAATAATTGTGTACGATGTGTGATGGTTAGATCAGGATATTTAGCTTATTCATCATTACAATATGTGATCGATTTTTGTGTTCATTAACCAACTCCTCATTTATCCCCCTTCCTCTCTTTCTCCCCTCCCCTTTTCCACCTCTAGTAACCATAGTACCTTTCTCTCTTTCTAAAAGTTCAACATATTACTGTGATTGTTGTTTCTTTCTTTCTCTTTCTCTGTCTTTATTGTTTATTTGTTTCTTTATTGATTCAGCTCCCAGTTATAAGTGAGAACATGTGGCATTTCTTTCTGTACCTGAGTTGTTTCACTTAGGATAATTTTCTCCAGGCTCATCCATGTTGCTGTAAATGGTAGAATTTCATTCTTTTTTATGGCTGAGTAGTATTCCATTGTGTGTATGTACCACAGTTTCCTTATCCAGTCATCCATTGATGGACATTTAGGTTGGTTCCATTGCCTGGCTACCATAAATAGTGCTTCAGTAAACATGGGAGTGTAGGTGTCCCTTTGACCCGATGATTCCTAATCTTCTGGATATATCCCCAGTAGTGGGATTGCTGGATCATATGGTAGTTCTATCTGTGGTTGTTTGAGAAACCTCCATACTATTCTCCTAATGGCTGTGCTAATTTACAGTCCCACCAACAGTGCAGAAGGGTTCCTCTTTTTCCACATCCTCACCAGGATTTGTTATTCTCAGTCTTTTTTATAATAGCAAGTCTGATTGGGGTGGGTTAGGTGATATCTCAAAGTAGTTTTGATTTGCATTTCCCTGATGATTAATGATGCTGAGCATTTTTTCATATAACTGTTGGCCATTTGTATGTCTTTCTTTGGGAAATGTCTATTCAGCTCCTTTGTCCATTTTTTAATTGGATTATTTGGTTTTTGCTGTAAAGTTGTTTGAGCTCTTTGTATATTCTGGATATTAATCCCTTGTTGGATACGTAGTTTGCAAATATTTTCTCCCGTTCTGTAGGTTGTCTTTTTACTCTGTTGATTGTTTCCTTTGCTGTGCAGAAGGTTTTTAGTTTGATATAATCCCATTTGCTTATTTTTTTCTTTGTTGTCTGTGCTTTTGGGGTGTTTTTCATAAAGTCTTTGCTAGTCCTAAGTCCTGGAGTGTTTCCCCTATGTTTTTCTTCTATGTTTAAAGTTTCAGGTCTTATATTTAAGTCCTTAATCCATTTTGAGTTTATTTTGATATATGGTGAGAGGTACAGATCAAGTTTCCTTCTTCTACATATGGATGTCCAGTTTTCCCAGCACCATTTATCAAAGAGGCAGTCTTTTCTCTAATGCATGTTCTTGGTGCCCTTGTTGAAGATTAGTTGGCTATTAGTAGGTAGGTTGATTCCCTGGTTTTCTATTCTGTTCCATTGATCTGAGTGTCTGTTTTTATGCCAGTACCATGCTGTTTTTGTTACTATAGATTTGTAATATAGTTTGAAGTCAGGAAATGTAATGTCTCTGGCTTTATGTTTTTTGCTCAGGATTGCTTTGGCTATTCAGGGTCTTTTGTTATTCCATATGAATGTTAGGATTGCTTTATTTCTGTGAGGAATGTCATTGGTATTTTGATGGAGATCTCATTGAATTTGTAGATGGCTATGGGTAGTATGGACATTTCTACTACATTGATTCTTCCAATCCATGAACAAGGAATGTCTTTCCATCTTTTGGTTTCTTTTTTAATTTCTTTCAGTAGTGATTTATAGTTCACATTATAGAGATCTTTAACTTCCTTGGTTAGATTTATTCCTAGATATTCTACTAGCAAACAGAACACAGCAAGACATCAAAAAGATTATACACCGTGATCAAGTGGGATTCATCCCAGGAATGCAAGGATGGTTCCACATACACAAGTCAGTAAATGTAAGACACCACATCAACAAAGTCAGGAACAAAAACCATATGATCATCTCAATAGATGCAGAAAAAGCATTTGACAAAATTCAACAGTCCTTAGTGATAAAGACTCTCAACAAATTAGGTATAGAAGAAAGTTATCTCAACATAATAAATGCCATATATGATAAACCCACTGCCAATATCATCCTGAAAGGGGAAAAGCTGGAAGCTTTCCCCTTAAGATCAGGAACAAGACAAGGATGTCTGCTCTCACCACTCCTATTTAGCATAAAGTTGGAAGTACTTGCCAGAGCAATTATACAAGAGAAAGAAATAAAGAGCATCCAAACAGGAAAAGAAGTCAAATTGTCCCCGTTGGCAGATGACATAATTCTATATATAGAAAACCCAAGAGACTCTATCAAAAAACTTTTAGAACTGATAAGCAAATTCAGTAAGGTTGCAGGATACAAAATCAATATACAGAAATCAGTAGCATTTTTGTCCACCAACAACAAACTAGAAGAAAAAGAGATCAAGGAAGCAAACCCATTTACAATAGTCACCAAAAAAATGAAAACCTGTTTTTAAAACATTTAAAAGATACTTTGTCTAGTGATTTCCCAAAACTTTCCACAAGTCCAGGGAACATGGTCAGCCTCCATTAGTGGGAAAAGTAGTTATTAGCTGGAGTGCTCAATTAGGTGATGCATTTGATTATAGCAGTCATTCACAAAGATGGAGTTTGCCAAATGACATGGTACCAAAATATATATTGAAGAGCAGAAATGTTAAATCCTTTTTAATTTTTATGCATTTTTATGCCAGAACTTCAAACTCTAAATTATTGTCCTTGGTCATACTTGTATGTGAGAGAATATAGATAGCCACTGAAAACCCATCCTTACAACCCGATGATGTTTCTTATAATCTTGGTGGATGGACGGAGCAGAGTATAGTGTCATAATGTGCATTTCCTCTCTAATATTTAAAATGCATGACTGAATGTCAAAATATTCTAAGGAGGTTAGGTACAGTCAGCTCAATTAGGATTACTTATTTTCTTTGAATAATGTATATGCTTTTCTTGATTTCCTTAGAGAAGTTTAGCAAATGTATTTTCCTGGGATTTAAGGAGAGCTCCCCATCTCATTGAATAAATTTATTCATAATCCGATAAGATTATCATCAAAGTTAAAAGAAAGGATGAAAACTCACTGGCCTGAAAGTGTTGTTTTAGTTCCATGTGCATGTAAAAATAAATTGTCTCTCAATCATTCTAATGCCAGTAAACTTTTGGGTTTTGGGGATGGAGGGGGCAAACTAGCCTTAAAAGAGCATTGTTAATGGCCAGTTTTTGAACCCCCTGATTTTAATTGTGATCAGTTGGAAGAGGGGACAGTTCAGTTGGGGATAGAAAACTTTGAAATGTGAATTGGAATCTATATTATTTTTCCAAATTTATGTATTTTGCCAAATATGCTTCATAGGGAAGCAAGAGTGGATATGCTGCTCAGAAAGCTCATAGTTGGTGATAGTTAAGGGACTTCTAAAAGGTAACTGGGGCTTGTTTATATATTTTTATTTTCTCTGTTGTGTCCAAAATGAAGTGACTTCTCTCTACTTAATGAGAAATAGTGTTGAACATTATAGCTGTTCTGACATATTTTCTCTTACAGTATTGTACATGTCTCCTTCTTTGTAGGCTTCATGAATTTTTTAATGGAATTGGTTTAACACTGTCCGAAAAATAAAAGTTTTTTATACCTGTTTTGAAAACATGTTATCATCGAGTATGATTTTAAAAAGTTACATTGTGATAAGCTCTGTTTTGAAATTTAAGCCATTGCATAGCATTTTTACCAAAAAGTAGGAATTTATTTCTCCTGTTAATTTATCTTAATACGGTTAGAATACTGTGCAGGGAAATCATACAGAATCACTACAGTAGGGAGAGTTTAAAATTCTTCTATCTTTGGCAGATCAACTGGGCAAAAACCAAGATGCAAAAGGATGTGATTGATGTAAGAAATAAGCTTTATTCTAAAAATATGTATGTGTATATTTAAAATATAAATATTGACTAATAAACTACAGAAAACTGGAGATAAATAGCAGATTTTAAAAGGAAAAAACTCTATCTACTTACAAATGAGAAAATACACTCCAAAATGGATCCAAATGCAAATTAGTACTTAATTTACAGATTATTTAGAATATAAAAACACTATACAGGAAACATTGGAGGATATAACCAGTACTATACAAAGAAAAAAATTAGTAACTTTAAATGGAATTATTACTTTTAATGGAAGTAAATAAGTTTAGAAGGTTGGAAAGAAAGGAAATAAAAACCTCAAGGAAGAAAAATTAATTGTTAAAGTAAAAATCAATGAATTAGAAAATAGCAAAAGAGAAAATATGACAGCTCAAACTACATACAAACTTAAAGCTTTTAGGTTTTAAGATGACAATGGGTCTGGAGCTGCCGTGCCAGGAGACAGCGCGACCCTGAGAAGTGTGCGCTGTGATACCGAAAATATGACAGCTCAAACTACATACAAACTTAAAGCTTTTAGGTTTTAAGATGACGATGGGTCTGGAGCTGCCGTGCCAGGAGACAGCGCGACCCTGAGAAGTGTGCGCTGTGATAC